>NC_141875.1:472466506-472769536 GCF_056163025.1 Triticum urartu | reverse complement strand
AAAGGGAGAGATGCGATTGGTGGTAACCCCAACCCGACCATAGCATCAAACCATGACCCTCACAATTCACTTATTTGTGTTCATATTAATTAATCCAAGTACATGTCAAACAAAGCTAAGAATATTTAGGAAGTACATGCTGGTTACAAAGCATGAAATGCATGTGATGTCATGCAGTAAGATGAAAATGAAGATACTGAAATTAGCAACAACATTTTCTTGGAGTCCTGGAATGCAAGTTGTGAATTTTTATACAAGATCTAAAGACGTGTTGTTAAAGTACATGATCTTTTACTTCCAAGCAATAATGTTGACTATGTTAATGTTTTCTGTTGCTACAGTACAGTTTAGACCATCCAACTCCATATCAGTACTACTCCAAATAGAAACTTGAATGATTTTGTTATGGATTTTACAAGTTTAGCAAGTTGAGCATTTTCTGGAACTTTTATGCACATGAAAGACTAGCCTTAGTATGACGAACAAGTAAATCAAACGGTACTGAAACATGGCCATTAGGTGAATCTTAATATGGCCATCTCCCAGCACAAATGTATAACTTCCTTTCGTTCTCTCATTTACCCGTAGCTCAAGACCAGTAGCAGCAAGCAACAAAAGCAAGCAACAGCCGCAAGCCAAACATCCAGCAGCAGCAAGCGGCAAAGCAAGCAGCTAGCAGCGGCAACAACAGCAAGCAGCAAAGCAAGCCGGCAGCAAGCAGCAGCCACTACAAGAAATATGTCAACTTATGACCACCACTATTGGTCACTGAATGGTCACAAATTTCCATTTATGACCTTTTTGTGACCAAAAACATAAGGTCAAAAGCTGGGCGTCGTAAACTGACTATAGCGACCTTTCTTCTGGAATGGTCGCAAACGTTTATGACCAAAAAAAAGGTCGTAGATTTAACGACTAACTGTTTTGGTCACTAGCAATCCGACCACACCACGTCAGATCCACCGTGGCAAGCTGACGTGGCAGACTTACGACCAAATGAAAAGGTCGTAAAATAGAATCAGCCCGGTCCATTTCAGCCGTCTTGATGGGCCAAGCCCAATAATTCAGTCCATTTAATTTTTTTCTCTCTTTATTTTGCTTATCTGCATGGGCCTGGCCCAATAATTTGGCCTTTTATTTTCTGGGAATGGAGCCTTTTTCTGATGATTTTTTTATATTCCACTATTGTTTTGGGCCACAACCTTTTTAGTCTAGTTCGAATTTGGGCCTTGGCCTTTTTATTTTCTGTTATGCAGCCTTTTATATTATTTTTTCTTACAGTCATTTCTTTTTTTAGGCCCAAGCCTTTTTGGTGTAATTCTTGTTTGGGCCTTGGCCTTTTTAGAGCCCAGGTTCTCATTTTGCATAACTATAAACAGAAAGGCCCAGGTGCACAAGTGATCCACAAGTGATCCACAAGCCCAGGTGCACAAGTGATCCACATAACTTCACAGAAAATAAACAAAATGATCCACAAGTGATCCAGGTTCACAAGATCACATAACTTCACAGAAAGGCCCAGGTTCACAAGTGATCACATAACTTCACAGGATCCATGTGCTCTAGTTTAAATAGCAAAATGCAACAAAATGCAACAGCTCTCAGCTCAGCTCCCAGGTTCACAGGTTCAAAATGCAACAACTACCTTAGCTCAAAGACAAAGAGGTTCATAGCACAGCCATCAAACTACCTTAGCTCCAAAGAGAGCCATCAAGTGGGATAACTTCTCTTCCTGTTCTTGAGACTTCTTGCGCAGCAGCTCAAGTTCCTTGTCGCGTGCAGCTTCAGATTCTTCCGCCTTCATCTTGATTGCCGCCAATTCTTCTTGCACCAGTTCAGCTTGAAGCTCGGACCTCTCCAGCTTCTGCTCAAGGTCACGAACATGATCAGCAACTTTGCCGGAGTTGTTCCTAGATGACTGGAGCCCAACATTCCTGAGGAATGTGCTTTCCTTGGCTTTGGTCTTGAGGACTTGTTCGACAATTTCAACAGCAGACTTTGGCTCTTCACCTTCTGGTACCGGCGCTTCCTTCATTTTTTCCATCTCAAGCTAGCATATGGAGGAAAATGATAGGCATTAGTGGGAGATCTATTTCACATTTTGCAAACCAAACCAAGCAAGAGAAACCAAACCAGAACACAAATGGATTATTTGAAGTAATCAAACCAGCACACAAAATCTATACAAAAAGATGATGACTAGTGACCTGGAGACATGCAATTGGAACAATATGATCACTTCATTAAGCCTAGAATGGTGGTTCTATATAAGATGGCTTCCCGAGTGAGACGATCATCAAACTAACATTCAGATCAAATTTCATCATATCATAAAAAATGCATCAAATAGCTACAGCAAGTTCTGATATCTTTGTTGAACTATCAAACAACATCAAAGCATGGAACATAGCATGTGTTCTTGACTGGCTCCGAGTCAAACAACATCAAATCATCAAAGCATCAAAGCTGGCTGTGAATCAAACAGGGCAAAGCATGGAGTGACTTACTATAGCAGTCTTGACTGGCTCCAAAAACCCGTGCTTCTTGCTGTTGTGGGTGGCCGTACAGACAGCTCCTCACCCTTACGCTCTTCTTTCTGAAATGTTTTTCAACAAAAATCAAAATGTTATTCAGCAAGAATCAGAAATGTTATTCAATGAGGAACCAAAGGTAAGGTCTCTAGAGAAGAGTTCTCACAGTGGCAAAAATGTGTGTTGTGTAGTGCCTGGAACCAGTTCTTTGATTGTACATGACTTTTTGTCGATTCATCTTGTTCGACAAACAGGTTTCCTACAAAAAAGCATACTGTCAGCATGATCTAGCACTAGCATATCATGTGCAGAACATAAAGCATCAAACAAAGCAGAGACAAACCTTGTGTCTTGGGGTAGACCACATCTCCATCAGAGCTTGCCATTCACCATCCGTTAGATCAGGCACCGGAGACTTAATGCTGACTTTATTTGCGGCTACGGTATCAAAATACTTCTTCTTGATCTGATGGCGTCTGTTCTTTGAATATTTCTGCAGAATATCTTTGCACGAGGTCTTGATGGTCTCCGAGTCCGTGTTCATCTCAAAATTTGCCTACCAAGATAGCAAACAAGGTAGGAACAATATTAGTGATCATGCATAGGTGTAACAGAAAATAGATAGCACATTAACTATGAAACAAGTAGCTTACAGCAACTTTCCCAATGTAGTTCTCCAATAGACTAGCATTTTTTTTGTATAGCTTGAAGTGAGGAAGAACCGGAAGATGGCTTTTTGCAACGAGTCCACACTCAGAAGCAAGCTTTGCTGCCTGCAGAGGCTTCTCTGGACGAATCATCCCTTCGACAATTTGGATAGGCACCTTGCTACCAAGCGACTTGGTGATCCTCTCTAGCCCTCTGCCCTTTCTAAGTCTAGTCTTGGGAGTCATTGCATCTGAAAATGAAACTGAACTCATAAATTAGAATAGAAATCAACAAATGCAGGAATCAACAAAAGCATACATGATCATTCCATTTGGAAAATGCACTAGTAAAAGATAGCATTGCAAAGGTCAACTTGCCTGATTGAAGCACAAGCTGCTGTTCTTCTTCACTGATGACAGCGTTCCTGTCAATAGAAGGTGCAACAGGGTTGAGGTCTCTATGGACAGTGCCTGCTTCATCAATGCAGATGGTTCCTGCTTCATCTAGGAAGACAGTGCCATTTCCATCCATGCTGAGAGTGGTTCCTTCATCCATGGGCGGCAACTCATCACCCGTTTGCACCGAGGTCTGAGAGTCCATGAGCAGCATACTTTCCTGATGGTCCGTCGCAGTCGCCATCCTTGCTTTCTGCCTTGTGACTCTATCAAGGGCAGGTTCATCAGGTTCCAGGATCCTCTTTTTTGTCCTGGATCTGGGGCCATCACCCTTCCTGGAGGCATTGCAGGAGATGTTTCTGAGCTCTTGTGCTTCTTGCTGACTGTCTTCTTAACACCAGGCCTCTTCGTCCTAGATTCCTTCAGTGCCTCGTATAAACAGCACGGAAAAAAGCATTAGAACACAAGAGAAATATGTGAGCACAAGGAATAACATAGAATAACAGAACCCAACCCTCCAAGAAAGACAGAGTTTGCACCTTAACAATCTTGTTGACTACAACATCATCCACTTCCTCTCCATCAATAACTTCATCCTCCTTAGGATTGTACTCTGGGTCATCATTGATAACTCCACTACCCTCTTGAACCTCATCACTTCTACCTTCTTGTACACCATTTGTTTTCCTAATCATCGACGCTATTGCACCGATGCCAAGGGACTGGAACATCCAATTGTTCCTCATGATATTTCTAGCCCTAACCTTCTCGTACTCGGTGAGAGGCTCTTCTTTGCATGATACAGGAAACATAACTATTAGGTGAATGTTTGGAATGCATGGACAGGCAGCCAAACATATCTTATGAAATTTTATTATCATTTAATCCTAGTTATTCAGGTAAGGAAGACTAACAGCACACAGGCACAATTAAGCCAGCTTATCCAGATTGCAGCAATACATTTCACTTAGCATATTAAGACACAGATTTTATGAAACTGGCCACAAGGAGCAAGTTGCATACCAACGGTTGGCCTCATGCTTGACCTTGTCCTCCTTGCCATGGATGATCTTGAGGTGGTGCTTGCAAAATAGAATAAACAACAATCAGATACAACAGGGATAAAGTAAAATGATGCACTTGTATCAATAAAGGAAAGCATTTGGACCATCATGCACATACATGTAATACATGTGAAACAAACTTGATGGATAAACAATACAGTGATCTAGTGTTATTAATTAAGAAAACATGTAAGTGCACCAAACAAGCATGCATGTACACTAGGAGCAAGTAAGCAAAGTGCATAAGTGCTACTAATACAAGCAAGCAAGCAAAGTGCTATTGATAGAAACAAGCAAGCAAAGTGCTACTGATAGAAACAAGCAAGCAATGAAGGAAAATGAAGAGAAGGAAGCAAGTACTATTGATACAAACCCTAATTAATAAGCAAGCAAGTAGATTCTTCTCCAAGTGCTAGTGATACAAGCAAGTAATGCTGATGGAAACCCTAATTAAGCATGTATGCCAGCAAGCAACATGTATGCTAGCAAGCAAGCAACATGAACTAGTGAATTGGTGTCATGTACACATGCTTAGACAGTCTGACAGGAAGCTAAACGAGTATATCATGAGGACCTTCAAAACAACTAGATGTTGCCACTGGTAAAGCATGAAACAACTATACTTGCAGCAGTACAAAAGCAGATGAAAAAACTATACTCAACTATTGATTATGCTTTCTCTACACACCAAAAATGGCTACAGACTAGATGACACAAGTTAAGACATTTTGACAATTAGAATCAACCTTGTATATTACAGCAATCAAAATTATCTAGCACCAATCTAGTATATATTAAAACTAGTCATACTGCCTTAACACAGCAGGAATTCCAATACCACAATAAGTACTAAGCATTCCCGTGTTCACTGGAAAGAAGAACACAAGCTTCATGCACATATCATGAAAGAAGAACACTGCTACAAACCCCAGTAGTGCTACTGATAGCAAAGTGCTACAAGCAATCAAGTACATGTTCATACTAACCCAAGTTGCAAGCAAGCAAAGTGCATAATACAAGAAAGCAAGCATGGAAAGTGCTACTGATAGAAACAAGCATAGTGCTACTGACAGTAACAAGCAAACAAGGAAGGAAATTGAAGGGCAACAAACAAGAAAGTACTGTTGATACAAACAAGGAAGCAAGTAGCTTCTTTTCGAAGTGCTGTTGGAAACCTAATTCACCATCTATGCTAGCTGAGTAATTGAACCATACACAAGCAAGTACTGATACAAGCACCATCAACCAGACATCATCCACTTCCTCATCCCCTAAAATCATCCACTTCCCCATCCATCCCCATCTCCTAAAATCATGAACCCTAAACCATGAAGCGGACCAAACGAACCACTAGGAGGTCCTAACCCTAACCCCATGAACCCTAACCCTGACCCCCCATGAACTAGAGGGAGATCATCCCCACGCAACAATAAACATGAACCCTAACCCCAAGAACCACCAGGAGATCCAGGAGACCTACCGAACTAGAGGACCTACCGAACCACCAGGAGATCCTAACCCTAGAATATCCTAACCCATGAGGGGGATCTACTAGAGGGGAGATGGATCCACCAGAGGGGAGGTGGATCCACCATAGGAGGGGAGATGGATCAAGGGAAGAAGTACCTAGGGGGAGATGATGTTGACGATGCAGCGGTGGTCATCGTCGATCGCGCCGTCGTCGATGTAGCCGCCGTCGTCGTTGATGTAGTCGATGTGGCCGCCATCATCATCGATGTAGTCGATGTGGCCGCCGTCGTCGTTGATGTAGTCCGCGGCGTGGCGGGGCGGCATGGAGGAGGGAAGGGAGTGGGAGCGGGGCGGCGCGGAGCAGGAAGGTGCGGGGCGGAGCAGAGGAGGGGCGGCGCTAGGGTGGGGAGCGGGGCGGCGCGGAGCAGGGAGGTGGGGAATGGAGGGAGAAGCTAGGGTTCGTCGGGGAGAGGGGAGGGGAATGGGGAAATTTTGGGAGGGGAGGGGAGGGGATCCCGCGTGTTAGTGGGAGAGGGAGTGGTGGGTCCTTCCTGGTAGTGGGAGAGGGAGTGGAGGGAGTGGAGGGAAATTTTGGGAGAGGGAAATTTTTGTGGAGGGAAAATTTTGGTGTGGGAGGGAAATCCTTTTGGGTTTGGGTGTAGAAAAAAATAGGGTTTTTTTGTAAACTTTGTAGAAATCATGGTTAAAATCATACCGAGTAGCTCAAGAAAACGCCGGTATTGCAAGTTTAGTATTTTTGCTAGTTGGTAGGCCACATTTGATGATGTGACGTGGAGGTCTCCCATTTTTTTGATTTTTTTTGAATTTTTTACGGTGTTTTCAAAAACCGGCCGATTTCGTCGCGGCGACCGTCCGTGGCTAGGGTTTGAGCCGTGCAAATCTATTGTCGATTCTTTGATGGAATGCCTGCCTGTGAAGCTAAAAAGCATTTTTAGTGAAAATAACGGGCAAGCTATGGAGGACCCGCAGTTCAAATTCCAGCCGGTTCCAGCTGAATCGGCCGAAGGTGGTCCGAATTGCCGGGAGTAGCTACGAGGGTCGGAAATGCATGCTTTTTGGCGACCGTCCGTAAAATAGGGTCTACTTTGAGATAGACATGGAATGGCGCCGTTTGGGGTGCCCCTCCTTGTAGCCGCTTCACGAAAAACGCATGTCTTTTGCATTCAAAAAATGAAAAACGGTTTTTTTTGTTAAACAAGTTGGAACCTCTCTTTGGCAACATTGTTTGCCATCACAAGACGGAGGCATGCACCCAATTTGGGCATATTATCAGAAACTATTCAACGGATGCGGCCATATCATTGCTAGTTTGGCTTGAAAGCCATGAATCTTCGTTCGTGGTAGGTCGTTTTTGAGAACACTTTTTCAAGAAAACGCTGGTATTGCAAGTTTAGTATTTTTGCTAGTTGGTAGGCCACATTTGATGATGTGACGCGGAGGTCTCCCATTTTTTTGATTTTTTTTGAATTTTTTACGGTGTTTTCAAAAACCGGCCGATTTCGTCGCAGCGACCGTCCGTGGCTAGGGTTTGAGCCGTGCAAATCTGTTGTCGATTCTGTGATGGAATGCCTGCCTGTGAAGCTAAAAAGCATTTTTAGTGAAAATAACGGGCAAGCTATGGAGGACCCGCAGTTCAAATTCCAGCCGGTTCCAGCTGAATCGGCCGAAGGTGGTCCGAATTGCCGGGAGTAGCTACGAGGGTCAGAAATGCATGCTTTTTGGCGACCGTCCGTAAAATAGGGTCTACTTTGAGATAGACATGGAATGGCGCCATTTGGGGTGCCCCTCCTTGTAGCCGCTTCACGAAAAACGCATGTCTTTTGCATTCAAAAAATGAAAAACGGTTTTTTTAAACAAGTTGGAACCTCGCTTTGGCAACATTGTTTGCCATCACAAGACGGAGGCATGCGCCCAATTTGGGCATATTATCAGAAACTATTCAACGGATGCGGCCATATCATTGCTAGTTTGGCTTGAAAGCCATGAATCTTCGTTCGTGGTAGGTCGTTTTTGAGAACACTTTTTCAAGAAAATGCTGGTATTGCAAGTTTAGTATTTTTGCTAGTTGGTAGGCCACATTTGATGATGTGACGCGGAGGTCTCCCATTTTTTTGATTTTTTTGATTTTTTTACGGTGTTTTCAAAAACCGGCCGATTTCGTCGCGGCGACCGTCCGTGGCTAGGGTTTGAGCCGTGCAAATCTGTTGTCGATTCTTTGATGGAATGCCTGCCTGTGAAGCTAAAAAGCATTTTTAGTGAAAATAACGGGCAAGCTATGGAGGACCCGCAGTTCAAATTCCAGCCGGTTCCAGCTGAATCGGCCGAAGGTGGTCCGAATTGCCGGGAGTAGCTACGAGGGTCGGAAATGCATGCTTTTTGGCGACCGTCCGTAAAATAGGGCCTACTTTGAGATAGGCATTGATCTTACGTCGAGATTTGTGTGGATATTTTCCTTTTTCTTTTTTCTTTTCTCTTTATGCTTGATTCACTCACTTAGATGTGCAATAACTAGAGCACATCTAGATGTGCCCTAGACACACCCTTTGAATTTGTACGGTGTTTTCAAAAACCGGCGGATTTAGTCACGGCGGTCGTCCGTGGCTAGGGTTTGAGTCATGTTTTTAGCATTCAAAAAATGAAACTTATATTGTTTCATACATGAGCATGCACAAAAACCCATAATTTTATCTTTCATCCATGAGCATGCATAAAAAATTTCAATTCCCATCAATTACCAAACTGAATATTCATTGTTAAAAACATGACTTGTTTAGATGACACTGTCATACAGCATCCATGAGCATGCACAAAATTAAACCTGACATACTTAACATTGACATGTTCATATTACACTAACAAGCTTAAACCTAACATGCTGAACACCTTCTTAACACCTTCACTCCTCCTTCTTCTCCTTCATCAACCTGATGCGCTCAGAGTGGCGAATCCCAACGCGGATGTACTCCTCTACCACAATTGGCATGGTCCTGTCGCCAAGCTGTGGGATTGCAGGCGCCGCCACCATCGCGAGGTCGTCGTCCGCCACCACCATCGCGAGGTCGTCGTCCGCCACCACCATCGCGAGGTCGTCGTCCGCCACCACCATAGCAAGGTCGTCATCCGCCACCAACATAGCAGGGTCGTCGTCAGCCACCACCATAGCATGTTCGTCGTCAGCCAGAATAGGCTGCTCCTCGTCATCCCCGCTCTGCTCCTCGTCATCCCCGCTCTGCTCCTCGTCATCCCCGCTGCTGCTCCCATTGCCTGGCCAAATGCAACAAAGTGTGAACATGGTGTTGTCATCGTGCAGGTAGAGGAAGCCAAAAGGACAAGAAGAAGCGAGGCAGAGAGCTTACTGGCATCGTCGTCGTGCTGGTAGTACATGCGGCACATGGTGTTGTCGAACATCTTCACGGTGAACATGGCGTCGCCGTCGTAGCGGAAGACAAGGAAGTACCCGAGCTGTAGCTCATGGGCGCGGGCGAAATGCTCCCAGCCGGGCCCTAGGTACATGTGGCCTTCACCATCAAACACCACCAACACTTTCCACAGCCTATGAAGCCCGCTATCGGCCTCCCGCAGCTTCACTTTGTGGGGCTCACGGCCCGCGAGCATCTTCGCAAACTTGTCAGGCAGCCTCTGTAGCGAGGGTCAAGCAGTGGTTAATTGTGGCAATCAAGCACTAGACAGCAAAGTGATGATAAAGAAATGAGTGATGATAAATATACCTGCCTACTGCAAGATTTCTCAATTATGATCTCGAAGAACTCAAAACCTTCCAAGCCAGCCATCTCACTTCTACTCTAAACAAGCAATAGGAGAGGAAGAAGCACTTGTGAACAGGACTGGACATAAATAGGAACAGAACCAAGTTTATGATGGCAAAAGTGATAAAAATGAGAAGAGCAATGCACTTGTGGATATTTATGATAGCAAAAGTGAGAAAAAAAGCAATGCACTTGTGAACATTTGGAATACTACTACTCTATCTACAATGGACCATATCTGCCCATGTGCCCATGTCTACTATAAATGGCAAACACAGCATCAGGATCATATCTACTATAAATGGACCATATCTACAATGAACCATATCTACTATAAATGGACCATATCTTCCCATGTGCTACATTTTGTTAGAACCCAGCACTTAAGAACTGAACCCTAGATTCTCAATTTAAACACACCTACCCAATACAGTCATGTACAAAACTGAACAGCTTTATAGTCGTCGATATGCGCATGAAAGCTATTGGCTTGACACCGATATAGTCATGTACAAAACTGAATTTAACACTAGAATTTCAGAGATTCAGAGCTATTGGCTTAATTTGCTTTGCTAGGGTTTATATAGCCAAAGGCCACTGGAGGCTAGATCCCCTACAAGTTTAACTGCTCCAGTGTGCCGTTGCATCTTTTTAGACAAATATAAACATGTTTATTTTAAAAACAAACAAACAAAGTTGGAAAATACTAATACAGTTGCAACATTATAAGTGTTGGCATCATTTTTTCCCCTTTCGGTCTGCCTTTTCTATTTCTGATGAATTCTACGTCACTGTGAAGAGAACCACAGGGAAACTAGCATACCTAGCAAGGTAGCACCACATCAACTGAACATGGCCAAAAGGGACCTAAACCTAAATGCCTAATTCAGTCTACAAAATCCCTAAATTAGCCATACGCGCCGGCACAATACGAGTAACTCCTAAATCAGCATGCTTGTTGGCCTTGTTGGCCTTGTCGACAAAGAACATGGGGGAAACAAAGCAAATCAAAGAATACGGGGGGAACAGAACGGACCTGGGGGGACGGCGACTGCTTGAGCTTGTTGGCCTTGTCGGTGTCGTGGACGGTGCCTCCTCTTGATCTACTACTCTATCTACAATGGAACCCTAATCAGCATGCGCCAGGGAACCCTAATCTAATCAATAGGAAGAGGAACAGGAAGGACTCGGCGGATTCATACCTTAGGAGGCCATCGCTGTCGATGGAGGAGTGGTTCGCCAGGGAGGTCGTCACCGTCGATGGAGGAGAAGGGGATGCCAGCGGCGGAGAGGAGGAGTGGGTCGAGTGGATAATGGAGAGGAGGAGCGGGTCAAGTGGACAGGAGGAGTGGGGCAAAGAGTGGGTCCACTTGTCAGCGAGTTCTGTTTTGATATATTGAAAAGGGTTGGCATAGAGTACAAAACCAATAGCCTCTAACTAGCCCAGTGGTAGAAAAACAATGGAATAAGCGGCAGGTCATGGGTTCGAGCCCCCGCTCGCCCAATATTTTTTGGTAGCTCAGGGGAAAAGGGTCGAGTGGGTAGAGTAGCAAAATGGCCCACTTATCAGTGAGTTGGTCGAGTGGCCCACTTGTAAGCGAGGTCTGTGTTTGATACTTAACTGGTTTGATGATTTGAAAAGAGATGGCATAGAGTGGACGACCAGTAGCCTCTTCCTAGCCCAGTGGTAGAAACACAGTGAAACGAGTGCACGGTCGTGGGTTCGAGTCCCCGCTCGCGCATATTTTTTTGCTCACAATGAAATGGGGCCGCGCGTGGGATCAGATGGCTGTCTGATGGAGCGCGCCCAAAAATTCAGTTAAAACAGCTCTGAAAACATCTTCAGTTCACCAAAAATAACATCTTCAGTTCAAAAAACATCTTCAGTCCAAAAACAACATCATTTTGCAATCTTTTACATCACAACCAAAACTACATGATCACCAAAACTAAGAAAAACAGCTCTGAAAACAACATCTTCAGTTCATCATTTTGCTTCTTCATTCAAAACAACATCTTCATTTTGCATTGTATCTTCCGTCACCAAAACTACATCATTTTGCATTGTATCTTCAACCATCATCTGCCTCTCCATCACTACACAGTCTCATGAATTTTGGTACCTCGAGAGATTTGTAGTACAAAAACTACATCAGGATCACATCAACAACAACTACCAAGGAGACAAAATAGCATTAGATCACCAAGGAGACCAAATTTACCTTCGCTACTCATCGTCGTCGATACGAAAACAAGGAACTCTATGCCCACTCCTGTTTTCCTCATCATCACTACAATATTGTAGCATAGTATGATCAGTCCGGTTTTCCTCATCCTTGCTTTCATGTCCATCCTCTACCACCTTTCTTCTTTTCTTGATGCCTTCAACTGTTGCAGCACCAATGATCACACGTTCCCGGTCCCTTCGCACTCTGCTTTGCACCGGAACTTCCATAGAGTCATCATCAGCTTGCAACGGAACTTCCGTAGAGTCATCATCTTGGTATGTTAGTCCACCATCACCGGGGCCCTTTTCCACTTCAGTTTCAGTCACACTCCACAAGTGTCTGTGCTGAAAGTTTTGCACAACTCGCCATTTTCCGTGCAAAAGAGTGTCTGGCAGATAAAACACCATTGTTGCTTGTGTTGTTAGAATAAAGGGATCACTCTTATACCGGCACCTTGCAGTGTTGATGCTTTTGAAGTGGCCATCATATTTGACAAAAGAGTCTCTCCTCTTCTTGCTACCAAGCTCAAACCAGTCACAGCGAAATAAGACAACCGAGCGATGGATGCCTCCACTAGAGTTGTACTGCAACTCTACGATGCTTCTCAACTGACCATAGAAGTCAATGATCTCACCATCATGTGACCCCTCAGTGACGATTCCACTATTCTGTGTCTTCCTTTTTTCCTCGCGGTCAACGGTGTGGTACCGGACACCGTCAGCAATGCATGCTGAATACACTCTCACTCGCTTATCCGGTAAGCATGCCAAAGCAAATAGATCATCACTGACCTTCTTCTCCTCATGCAACTTTCCAATCTGCACAAATAAACCATTTAGCAAACAATGGTATTTAACAATGGGTGAATAACACAGAAAACATAAAACATGCGGCTAAAGATCTCACATGATTCTTAAACCAATTAGCAAACACCTTGGCAACCCTTTTATCAACATTGATATTGCTTTCTTCCTGATTTAACTCTTCCTTGCATTTCCTACAATGCCAACAAAACATGTGAATTAAAACATTAGGCTGGTGCCAACCCAAGCAAAATATATATATATAATGAGTGCACAAGATATAACGTACTCGATATATGGTAGAACCTCGGCGCAATTGCTGAGCACAAACAAAACCATCTTGTCATACTCATCACCAGCCTCCAAGTATTGTGAGGCTCCAAGAAAGTTCACACCATGGTTGAAAACAGAGACATCACCACTTTGCGAATCAGACCGCTCTCTATTTCTGCCCGGCCGGTTCCATCTTGTTTCCACATCACCAAAGTATCTAGAGCAAAAAGTCAAGCACTCGTCAACGACATATGCTTCAGCAATAGAACCTTCAGGTCTTGCTGTGTTTCGCACATAACGCTTACAAGTAAGCAGCCTTCTTTCGATTGGGTACATCCAACCGTATTGCACAAGGCCTCTAAGCATTGCCTCTTTGGGTAAGTGCACCGCCAAATGGACCATCACGGTGAAGAAAGATGGAGGGGAAATCTTCTCGAGCTTGCAAAGAATAATTGGGATTTCTTTTTCAAGTCTTTCCAAGACAGTTAACTTGAGGGTTTTGCAGCACAGTTCTCTAAAGAAATTTCCCAGCTCAGCAACCGCTTCATATATATCCTTGTGCATGATTCCTCGGAGGCCCGCCGGTAAAATCCTTTGGAGGAGGATGTGACAATCATGGGTTTTCAGTACTGAAAGCTTGAATCCATCAGAAGTAACACACTTTGCTAGGTTAGCAGCATAACCATCTGGAAATTTCACCGCTCTTAGGAATTCACAGAATGCAAGCTTTTGTTCTTTATTCATTGTATACCATGCTCGTGGAATTTCAAATGAATCTTCATCTTCATTGTGCTGTAGATGCAAATCTTCTCTTATGCCCATGTCCTCCAAATCAAGCCTAGAACTAACCGTGTCCTTTGTCTTCCCTTCAATGTTCAGAAACGTCCCTAGCAGATTCTCGCATATGTTTTTCTCAATGTGCATTACATCGAGATTATGCCTTAATTTCAGATCAGCCCAGTATGGAAGGTCCCACAAACAAGACCTCCGGTCCCAACATTGACCTTCCTCACGCTTTCTTTTCTTCGCCAGCTTTCCTGGTCTCACATCTTTCACCTTTTCAAGTTGCTGCTCCAGCTCTTCTTTAGTGAATTCAGCTGGCTTGTCACGGGTTTCATTCTCACCATTAAAATCTTTGCTTCTTCGCCAACGATGGTTTCGGGGAAGAAAGCGGCGGTGCCCAATATAGCATATCTTGCTCCTTATTCTCTTTGAGCAAGGGTCTTTGTCACAATGGACACAAGCCTGATAACCCGCTGTGATCCTCCCAGACAGAGTGTGCAGAGCCGGGAAATCATGGATGGACCATATGATCGCAGCACGTAGATTGAACTTTTCTTCCGGACTCAAGGCATCGTATGTAGGTACACCAGTCCAGAGCTGGAGCAGTTCTTCTACGAGGGGCTCCATAAAGACATCAAAATCCTTTCCTGGAGAATCTGGACCCGGGATAAGCAATGACATCATGAAGTTGGACTGATCCATGCATGCCCATGGTGGCAGGTTGTACGGCACCACAAAAACTGGCCACATGCTATAAGACGTGCTCATGTTCCCAAACAGATTAAACCCATCTGTGGCAATGCCAGGTTTTATGTTCCTTGGATCTGCAGCAAAATCAAAATGTATACGGTCAAACTCTTTCCATGCCTCTCCATCCGCTGGATGGCTCAGCTCATTGTCCACAGGTTGCCGCTTCAGCTTGTGCCGCTGTACCTCACGCGATGATTTCTTCGAGATGAACATCCGCTGCAGCCTTGGTATCAAGGGAAAGTGCCTCAGTACCTTCTCCGGTATTGACTTCTTCCCATCAGCATCTTTCCACCTAGATGCATTGCATTTTGGACAGTTGTCATGCTTTGCTAAATCCTTCCGAAACAAGACACAGTTATTTGGGCACACATGTATTGACACATAACCTAACCCCAGCCTGCGGATTATGCTCAATGCTTCATCATAAGATCTGGGAACACAACTATTAGGGAATTGCAAGCTCAAAAGACAGAGTATTGCGTTGAATGCGGCATTGCTAATCCGGTAGAAAGACTTGATGTGGAGTAACTTCACGGTGAAGGTAAATCTTGAAAATTTACCCCCTTCATGAGCTGCGCGCTTCGCCTCCTCTAACACCTCAGCAAACAATGATTTCTGTCCATCAGCACGATCTTCAGCATCGTACAAATCCTTCAATAGGTCAGGAATCCTATCATCTTCATGCCCATCCTCTTCCTCCAAAACAGCATTATCTCGCAAAACCTTTTCCATGAAATCAATGCCAGCATCACCACCACCCATCATATGAGGGGCCTCTGTATCAGCTTCAAAATGTTGAGGTTGTCTGTCTAAAGGTTCTCCATGATATATCCATCTATCATATGTGTTGGACATCCCATTAAGAAGCAGATGATCTTCCACTCTTCCTTGAGCCATTCTTGGATGGTTGAGGCATTCACAACATGGGCAAAGAATGTGAGCATCGTTGGCAAAATTTGCCCGAACAAATGCCATGAAATCATCAACTCCTTTCATATGTTCTTTCGAAAACTTTCTAACTCCTTCTCTAATCCAGCTTCTGTCCATCTACCAAAGACAACAAATTGTTGCAACTTAGCAAATCAATCTAAGTGCATCAACATTAATTATTGAAAATGGATGGAAGTAATGGAAGCTAAAATTCCAGAAAATTTTATATGCTAATTGCCTAACCACAAGGCCTGAAGAATTCTTAACAAACAAGCTGAACAATTCCTAACAGCACATCAAGAAAATTCATCTATGCATTATCTACCAAACAAGCAAGCTATCTCCTAACTACTAACAGTGCATCAACAAAATTCATCTATGCTGAAGAACATCTGACTGAAATCCATCTTCCACTGCTCGGGTGACGAGAGAGGAGAGGGGGGAAGAGGTGAGGGGTGCATACCGGGAGGTGTGCTTGCGGCGGCGGCGTCCCCCATGCTCGGCGAGCCCCCACCACCGTCGGTCACCTACGCCCCTGCTGCCCCCCGCCTCCACGCCCTGCCTCGCCTCCGCCCCCTGCCGGCCCCGCCCCCGCCTCCGCTGCCGGCCCCGCCCCCGCCTCCGCCCCCTGCTGGTTGCTTCCGCCGCGAGGCCGTGGGCGAGGTCACCTGCGGCGAGGCCGTGGGCGAGGTCACCTGGTTGCTTCCGCCGCCGCCCGCCGCCACCTGGTCGAAAGACCTAGAAAAACGCTAAGTGTTGCTCTGTTCGATGCCACCCGCCGCCACCTGGTCGGAAGGTCCCACTTGTCACTGGTATGTGAGAGCCGTGGTTTTATATACTATATGGAAAACTACCCACACATTAGCAACAATCTCTCTCTAGCCCAGCGGTAATGAACGAGCGAACCCAGCGCGAGGTCGTGGGTTCGAGTCCCCGCTAGCGCATATTTTTTAGGGAACTAAACGCTCGCTCAACCACCTGTCAAATGGGTCCCGCCTGTCAGTGTTGCAAATCGTTGCTCTGTTCGATGCCACCTGGTCGGAAGTCCCACTTGTCAATGATACGAGACAGCCGTAGTTCTATATAATGTATAGATAAACTCCCAAATGCGAGCAACTGTCCCTCTCTAGCCCAGCGGTAGCATGCGAGCCAACCAAGCGCGAGGTCGTGGGTTCGAGTCCCGCCTCGTGCATCTTTTTTGGGCGAATTAAGCGCTCGGCCCCATCTGTCAAATGGGTCCCGCCTGTCAATGTGTCCCCCGTCTATCTGTTGAATATTAAAACTCAAGCAAAAATGACACCTAGACAGTGACACATAAGCGAGGTTGCTGAGGTGGCTGCCTAATCATCCTAATTCATTCAAACTCAAGTGTAGTGACCATTTTATATTGGTCGTTATCAGCTACGCATGAGGCAGTGGACAGTGCTACTAGCTTTGCGACCATTTCCTCTAATGAAATTATGACCTTTATGACCAAAATGGTCGTTATGGTTTAGGGTTTAGAGCCCCCCAGACAGCTTTTGACCAATTGGTCTAAAATGGTCATAAATTTATGACCAATTCTTCGAGGGTCACTGACAGAAGGTCATAAGTTGACATATTTCTTGTAGTGAGCAGCAGCAGGCAGAGGTGACTCCTCACCTTGCTATTCATGGCTGGGTCGTACGGAGCAGGGAGGCGAGAGGACGGACGACAGCAAGTTCCAAACGGCGTCAATGGCGGTCAGTGCTCGAGGAAGAAGTAGGAGGGACCCGCGGCTTCGAGTCCGTGGTCCAAAGGAAACGCGGACGACACAGAGCCCGACATGGTCCCTGGAGCTGCTCGGGGAGGAGGACCGCCGCGGCATCGCAAGAGCGGCCGACAGAATCCGAGAAAGGCGGCCTTGGTTCAAGACATTCCTGCACCTTGGCGCCCGGAATCACCATTAGAGGGACTGCAGGAGCAACAATGGAGCTAGGGAATTACCTAGGAGCAAGAACGCACCGGAGAAACGAGATGGTTCAAGGCGGCGTCCAGCGGGCGTGCAGGTCGGAGCTGGAGGCGTGGACGTCGATCCATACTGACGGCTGGCGGATCCCGCTGGTCCCTATGGCTGGTGTTGCAACGGCGAGCAGCGGCGTCCCCAGGAAGCTTGACAAGAAAGGGGATCTAGGGAGGGAGGGAGGTAAAGAGTGAGGTGGTGGAGTGGAGGAGGCCGGGCAAGGGGTTGTGGGCGCATGTCCCTTGGGATGTGACGCTGCTGGACTGACCCAGGTGACCCACTGGTCAGTGGTAAAAGAAGAGGTTAAAAGAAAATAAAAAACAAACAAAATTGATTGGAATACCTCTTTCTCATCTACTACTTCATAAGCTTCTCAGGATTAGCATAATCTAAATGTTTTGGTGCTCAAAACTATACAAAATATCTTGGAAAATTTCATAGATGCTACTACTTATATAATATAAGTAGTATTCTATATTGTTGTGTCTAAAATGAAAATTCCAAACAAGAAGAGAGTCACAGTTTGTATTTGTACGATCATGAACAAGGCAAGTTTCAATTGCTAAATTTAGATAAAGGTTTTTAGAATAAATTGTGTTCTCTAAGCTTGTCGCATGTAATCCATCAACTAAATGTATTATATTCTTATAAGTGCAACCAGCGCTCAATTTTATTTGATTTGGAATTAACAAGGCGGGTTATACATTATATGTTCTCAATAGCTTTATTTGAATAGCGGGTTTTAATGTAGTTTTTAAAAATTCCAAAAAATGATCCATTTTTACTAAAAAATATTTTGATTTAGAAATTTACAACAAAAACAAAATCTGTTCAAAAAATGATATTTTTGAGAAATGTTCGAATTTCATAAAACATAACTATTCTTAAAAATGTTCATCTTTTTAATGAAATCGTTAACTTTTATTAAAAATAAGAAAGTTTTCACGTTTAACCTTATCATCGGCGTTTATTAAAATTGGATATAAAAACTGATGCACGATGGCACATAAAGTATTCCACGCTTCTTTTTTTGCCCGGTGCAATGCACGGGCATTTGTACTAGTATATGGTAAAGTGCAGAAAGCTTCTTATACAATAGGAAAAAACCAAAAAAGACTATACACATCTAACAGTCCGAACGTCCACGAACCTCCTTCAGCTTTGATTCTGGTTTGCAAAAATTCAGACGTGTGGACCGATCACGCGGACCCAGGAAGTGAGGAACCTTCCCCGCGTCAATCACAATCACATCACATATCAATCAACCCAACCCCATAATCTCGGGACGCCTGGCCAAGTGAGAAAACCACCCAGTCCCTCCTCGGCCTTTCCGATTCTTGATTGCCCTTTGCCCTAGCTACCTCTCCCCGATGAGATAATCGATCTCGGTAATGGTATCCGCGCCATCCGCCCCTCCCATCCTATCATCAGGTTGGCGTCCGTCCAGCTGCAATACGATCCAGGTCCAGGAGGAGGAGCAGAGGGAGCTGCGATGGTGAAGGACACCTTGTACTACGACACCTTGGGGGTCAGCACTGACGCCGCCGCCGCCGAGATCAAGAAGGCGTATTACCTCAAGGTGCGTGTCCAATCCTTCAGCGATCGAATGCTGACGGCTCTTGATTTAACTGTTTGGGTTTCTATATAGGCCAAGATGGTTCACCCGGACAAGAATCCCGGGAACCCCGATGCCGCGCGAAAGTTTCAGGTACATTTTCCGCTCCTGTTCTATTGCGTCAGGAATGCAGAGCCGAAAAAGAAAAGGCTGTGTTCTAAGAAAGGCTATTGCAGTTGTGCACGCAAAAATGGTTTTTAGACGACGGAACAAATGACCTGTTCTGGTTTACCAAGACATAAATAAAGCATTGGATCGAACTCTTCTTTGGTGTTAAGGTTTCATAATATTGTTGCATTCCACTTTTGTGAAAAAAGCCTAGTCCCATTGTCTTTGTAATTTAGAGGGTTACTACCTCGGTACGGATACTGATTTATATTGATTAATTATATGGAAGGAATTAGGTGAGGCCTATCAAGTCCTAAGTGATCCTGCGAAAAGGGAGTCTTATGATAAGCGTGGAAAAGAAGGTTTATCCCAGTAAGTCCTGTACTCATTTAGTATTTATATCATACTATATAAATGTATTGAGATATTAAGCTCTACTCTTTTGATATAGTACAACACACAGCAAGCAAATTTTTAAGAAAAAATTAATTGCAACAAAATGTCGATTTAACTTGCATGTGCATTTTATTATCCTGCTGACAGACTTTTAATTGAAGGTGCCACTGAATTTTGATAACGATATTTCAGGGATAATATGATTGATCCAACTACTGTCTTTGGGATGCTTTTTGGGAGTGACTACTTTGAAGATTATGTTGGCCAGCTTGCATTGGCATCCGTGGCTTCCGTGGAGAGTGAGGAAGATTCGGGTAGTCCAGAGGCAAGGGCAAGGATTCAAGAGAAAATAAAGGTTTGCTGCTCTCATAATAGTTAGTTACTCGCTGAAAACTTGCTATTGTTTGACACCAGCACCTTAGTAGCTTCTCTGAACTGCAGTTGTTGCAAACGGAAAGAGAGCAAAAACTTATTCTGAGCCTTAAGAATCGAATTCAACCATACGTCGATGGACAGCAAAAGGAATTTGGCGACTGGGCAAGTGCAGAAGCTGAACGCTTGTCTCAAGCCGGTATCCACATTTTCTTAGAAGCTTAGGAAATTCATTCAAGTTGTGTGGCTCCACATATGCTCATTTCGATACCTACCTTCTCCTGCTATAATTTTTTCTGATTACTTTATGTTTCTGAGGTGTAAAAGAAGTGCTTCTAGGACACTTAATTGCTTAAGTATGTAGCATGACATACAGAAGGCTCACTATCATTCGTTATGAACATGACACGAATCCTATTAGAGCTTCTCAGGGGGTTCATTCGTGTAAAATAATATTTCAGCTTTTGGTGAGGCTATGCTTCACACCATTGGCTACATATATGTTCGACAAGCAGCAAGAGAACTTGGAAAAAGCAAAATGTATATGGGCGTGCCATTCATTGCTGAGTGGGTAAGGGACAAGGGCCACCATGTAAAGTCACAGGTTAATGCAGCTTCAGGTACATCTCAGTATGTTATTTTACCTTGGTCAATTTACTTCCTTTCTGTTAACAATGAGCCTGATCCTATGACAAGCTCTATTATAGGTGCAATTGCTCTGATACAATTACAAGAGGGGATGAAAAAGATTGAGGATGGTGACAACAAGGAAGAGCAGATACTGAAGAGTATTGAGGAGAAAAAGGATGCCATGCTTAATTCTTTGTGGAAAATTAATGTGGTTGACATTGAGTCAACGTTATGGCGTGTCTGTCGAGCAGTAAGCACTGTCCATCTCTGTTCGTTCCTGATGTTTACAGTAGCATGCATGCATGCTTATATTTACTTCTTTGTCTAGTTTTTGAGAGAGAATGCTGTCTCCAAAGATGTTCTCACGTTGCGAGCAAAAGGACTGAAAAAGCTGGGGACAATATTCCAAGTAAGTTATTTTAACCTTGTTACTTCTCCAGGTAGTGTGTTCGGACAGAAATTACAAGCTAATCCAAGTAAAAAAAAAAAACTCTTTTCGTTTCTGTACTGCTTTGGGAGTTATTTTTTCTGAGTAATCCATGAAGTGGAACTGTGGAAACCACCCCCTGCGTAAAATCTGCTTGGAAGGTATACGTAAATCCTCCTGAATAAGTGCAAGGAAGTTGATATTCTGTAAACCTGTAAAATTTCAAGGTCAAACCCAATTCATTTGATGATAAATATGAAAAAAGCAAACCCTCTCATTGCTCGCCTAGCATCCTCGGGGACACCTAACTGTGTACGCCGCCTCAGGACTGCGTCCGGTAATTTCTGCTCTTCTATCAATGCAAAGATACGCGTGAAAAAAGAAATCACACTATTCGTGTTGAACTGGTCCTTTTGTATGTTTCAAATGCTACTCAATCTGATATTGAAGCTTTGCATTTTTATAGAGTATGAAATCCTATCCCCTAAATATGTTTATGTTTATAGAATATTTAGGACATCTATACGTGGTTTGTATTTCGTTTTTTAAGAAGAGTGGTTTCCCCATGATACTTTCCTAGGGTGATATATTTTCCGTTGTGAACTCTTGTCTGTTTCCTCCTTATTTAATGGATGGATGAGGCAAAGTTGTTGCCTCCATTTCAAAATAAAATAAAATACATCACATGTGTAAGGATCAATGTATGGCTGCGGAGAAGCTTGCCTTTCAAATAAATTATTTCACAATTTTTTTCACTGTTGGAAACTAGTTCAAAACTGTTTTTGTCGCTTAAAAAATATTTTTGCCTTCTACTTGCATCACTCCATGTACCTCAAGCGAACACGAGTTCATGACAGATTTATGTGCACACGCTGGAAGTTTGGAATTGAGCTGTGTATTGTACGACTCCCTTCGTCCCAAAATAGGTGTTTCAACTTTTAATACGAGGGAGTATGTTTTTGGCCTTTCAGTGTTCTTCTGAATTGTTTGTTCGAAGCGCCTTGCAATGGTTTGAGTCGGAACATTTATTAAGGGTCAACCTTATTGGTTTTTCAAGTTTATTTAGGTATCAAAACAAATACAGACTTGGACGACATTAGTAGAGGAGCACGCCGTTCTTGATTTATTGGCACTACTCTTAATTACTCCCTCCGTCCCATAATATAAGACGGTTTTTTGGCACTACACTAGTGTCAAAAAACGTCTTACATTATGGGACGGAGGGAGTAACATCTATCTAATCCTTTTAGTCCTCAGTTTTGGTTTTTTACACCTAGCTCAGCGTGCTTGCTTATCTTTTAGTAGTAGTACTAATGTTGCAAAATCATACTGAATAATTTGAAATTACATGATCATTTCCCATGTAAAATCAGGGCGCGAAATCACCCTATCATCGCGAGAACAGCCTGCGTGTTGAACGTCGCACGGCGGAGGAGACGCCGTCGAACTGACCGGAACGGATCCTGTGCCACCGGCGGCCGAGGCTTTTCCCCAGAGCACCGTCGAGAGTCCATGGTGGTTCTTTCTTGTGATCTGTATAAACGCGAGGCATCAGGTCGATTCAGGACATCTTGTTGTGGTAGTACTAATAATATTTCAGGCACTGTCTATTGATCTGATCAGAAAAATATCAGCAAGTATAGATATGGCTGCGATCTGAACTCGAACCGATGGCATGTACTGTATACTCCAACATAATGCGTACAATCAACTTCGGATATTTTGGAATGTGTTCTTTCACTGTTCAGCCGGTGCTTCCTCCCAGGTCGGCCCAAAACGTGGCACGCCCGGAGAACACGTGTCGTTCTCCTCAGGTAGACATTGAACTCGTGGCAGCATGCATGCACACGTGGTGCCCCTGTGCTTATCGCCCTGCCGCCCTGCTCCTCGTACATATACGTGCGTTGTGTCGTATATCATGGTGCCACACTGACTTGCAAGCCACCGCCCCAAATTGTGAAACCCCGTCAGAACGAAGCACCGTCGAGAGAAGTAATGGCGGACTACGGTGGAGAGTACGGGCACCCGTACCCGCGCGTCGACGAGTACGGCAACCCAGTGCCGCCGGTCGACCAGTACGGCAACCCCATCCCAAGGGAACCGGGCCAGGTTCCGGCGTACACCTGGGGGGGCGCCGCTCCGCCCTACAGCTCTGCCGGCGCGGGCGCGGTGACGTCGGCCGACTATGGAGCGGGTGTCACGCCGGGCTACGGCATGAGCGGCGCCGTGCACCCGCAGGAGAGCGTGGTAGGCGGTGCCGTTTTCCCGTCCGGCACGGCGCACACGCACGAGGGCGCGCTAAGCGGCAGCCTCGCCCCTGGCGAGACCACGGCATATGCTTATGAGGGCATGGTCGGCAGTGGCATCGGCACCGGCGACCAGATCCAGCCCACCAAAGAGGGGCACACGACGCTGGGCGAGACTTTGCGGCGCTCCTCCAGCTCTAGCTCCAGCTCGGTACTCCATTTTTCACTCGTTTAATTTGTTCAGCATGTGGGGCTTGATTCGGTCGTAGGAGGACGCGTACTACTTGACTCACTATAACTGGCTAATGGCGTAATGGTTTACGTGTGGTGAGGTGGTGCAGTCGTCCGAGGATGACGGGCAAGGCGGGAGGCAGAGGAAGAAGAAGAGCATGAAGGCGAAGATAAAGGAGAAACTCCCGGGCAGCCACAAGCAGGAGGAGCACAAGGCCGGGCACACGGTGCCACCGGCTGGGACGGGGACGCACGAGAAGAAGGGCATCATGGAGAAGATCAAGGAGAAGCTCCCTGGACATCACTGAGCAACATCAACATCTGCGCGCCTCAGTTGACACGGATTCGCTTCTTGGACCATGTACGACCTAAATTATCACTCGCTGGTCTGTAATGAGCTCGCTATAGCCTTCTGTATAATGATCAAGGGTATTTCCTTCTGCCTTCTTCGTGTGTGTGATCGGTGTTGATAGTTGTATGAGCTAGATTTGGGGTTGTTCGTGTTGGTGTATGCTTAGAGCTTCTTTAGGACTGCTCTGCTTTTTAAAATTCAGCTCCGTTTCAGAAAACACATCCCAAATAGAGTAGCTTCATGATATGCCGTTTAAAAAAACTAAAATTTGAGTACAACTTCCATTTTTTTATGAATCTGAGTACAACTTTCAATTTTTTATGAAGCTTTCCAGTGATGCTTCAAACACTCTAGAAGCTGAAGTTGCATGGAAATTACTCACCACTGCCATCAGTAAATGAATACCCCTTCGTTTCTTCTTCTCAACCAATCAAATAAATCATTTTTACCAAATTTTCCATTCCTAGATGAAAGCCAAACATTTTATTGGGTAGTGCTACAACTTTCAAATGAAACTGTTCTAAAGTAAATTTAATGAAGCGAAACTGATTTTGGTAAAACAGAATAGTCCCAAACAGGCTCTTAATATCTGTGCTACCATACGTGTAGTGCCTTTATACCATTTCTTTTCTTGAAATGTAGTGCCTCTGTATACTTTCTCACCCGCTCACCTATAAGGGCGTCTACACTGTCAAAAACGTTTTACAACGCTTTATTTTTGCTTTATTTTTACTTTTAATGTCTTAGTTGGTAATTTCTGTCGAGGCTCCCCTCGACTTCCTTGACATGCATCTTCCTCGTTCGATCGCCCGGTTCGCTCGGACGCAAACATACACCCACATCTCCCACATCCTCCTTTTTTCGACCCAACCCGCCTAGGGTTCCCAACCCCCTTATCCACCGCCGCGCCATGCTACTATTTTCCAAGCGCAGTTTGAACATGCAACTATTTCTGAGTGATTTTGATAATTATTAATAATATGTAATTCATTGAGTTAATGCTATTTCAAAATAAATATTTCAGAAAAACTTAATGATCGTTATGGGATGAATTAGAAAGTGAACTTCTCAAAATGCTAAAGACAAAAGATTGGCTCAATCCCAAAGCACAAGACTTTACATTTTACTTTTAATGATCCAAGATCGCATTGAGTTTATAGAAAAAGCCAATACTATTAAAAAGGGATGAGGTGTTGCTTAATGAGTTATTTGCTCAAAATGCTTAGTGATATGCTCCAAAAATTCTCAACTACTTTCTCATATCCATATATGTCCCAAACCAAAAGTTAAACTCGGCCCCAACGAAACTTTCTATCCGGCGCCACCGAATTCTCTTGACATAGCCACTGCCAGAAACCCTAGTCACTTCGGTCTCACCGATAGGGATCTCGGTCTCACCGAGATGGGATTGCAACCTTTCTGTTTCCCTCCACAACGTTCCGGTCCAACCGAGATGAGCGATCGGTCCCACCGAGATTGCAATGCAAACTCTCTGTTTCCCTTTCGTAACGTTTCGGTCTAACCGAGATGAGCGAATCGGTCCCATCGAATTTTTCTGACCAACTCTCTATTTTGCTTATTACCAAAATCGGTCCCACCGAGTTTGTGTAATCGGTCTCACCGAGATTATGTTATGCCCTAACCCTAATTGAATCGGTCCCACCGAGTTGACATGTCGGTCCCACAGAAAATCCTAACATTCACATTTTGAACTAAATCGGTCCCACGAAGACATATGATGGTGAACTGTTTGTGTGCCAAATATATGTGGATGACATTATCTTCGGCTACACTAACCAAAAATACAGTGATGAGTTTGGACACATGATGCAAGAGCAATATCGGATGTCCATGATGGTGAGCTAAAGTTCTTCCTTGGTCTTCAAATACGACAGCAAGGCAACGACATCTTCATATCTCAAGAGAAATACCTCAACGACTGCCTGAAGAAGTTTGGAATGCAAGACTGCAAAGTTTACACGACGCCAATGCCAACCAAAAGTCATCTGGGTCCTGACGTCAATGGTAAAGAGTTCGATCAAAAGGTATACCGCTCCATGATTGGTTCTTTACTTTATTTATGTGCATCTAGGCCAGATATCATGCTTAGTGTTTGCATGTTTGCCCGATTCCAAGCGGCACCAAAGGAATCGCATCACTTAGCTGTGAAGCGAATTCTTCGATATTTGGCTTACACCCCAACACTAGGATTATGGTATCCAAAGGGCTCAGAGTTTGATCTAGTTGGATTATCGGATGTTGATTATGCTGGTGACAAGGTGGATCCCAAGTCTACATCAGGCACATGTCACTTTCTGAGACGATCACTTGTTTGTTGGTCTTCAAAGAAGCAGAACTAGGTATCTCTCTCCACTGCTGAATCTGAATACATTGCTGCTGGATCTTGCCGCGCTCAGCTTCTATGGATGAAGCAAACACTCAAAGACTATGGTATCCATCTGAAGCAAGTACCACTCTACTGCGACAATGAAAGCGCCATCAAGATCGCCAACAACCCAGTTCAACACTCAAAGACAAAGCACATTGAAATTCGTCATCACTTTCTCAGAGATCATGTCATGAAGAAAGATATTGATATCATTCGCGTCAACATTGAAGAGCAACTGGCAGATATCTTCACAAAGCCCTTGGATGAAAAAAGGTTTTGCAAGTTGCGGTGTGAGCTAAATATCTTGAAATCCTCAAATGTCCTGTGATCAGGCATACATCCTAACACTTATGCATGTCGATGACTTAGATGTGCAACACATGAAGTAACGTATATCTTCAATTAATGAAGACTTACACTCTAAGTGTGAATACATTAACGCGAAATTTGACTTCGGAGCACCACGATAATTGTGCGCCGTGTCTGGGTCTAATACTTCCTATACGGTGGGTAACGCCACCACCAAACTTTTGTTTGGAATTATTTCTATTGGCGTTACATTTGCAAAGTCTTCGCATTTGGTTTATTTTTCATATTAACATGTATTCATGTTTATCTTCACTATATTGATTTGGTCTTATTCGGATATGTTCATATATTAGCATTCTGTCCTATACAGCATTCACTTATAGCTATCTCTTCTCGTTTGAATCTTTTGAACTAAGTGAATGTGATCGGACCCTAACCTCTCTATGCTCCCCTCTCAAATCTATCTATCCAAATCATATGCATTCTATTGAAACTGTCGAATGTCTTCTCTGCATCCTTGTCAGTAGAAGATACAGAGACAAACATTAAATCTGTTTTAAATGCTCAATCCTTTTTGCCTGAAACCCGGATAAGCGGGAACGACCACCCGACAATTCAGGCGTGCGTGGGAACATGGAACAACTTCCAATGTGTTGCATGTTCGCCACGTGTCCCTTAGATGTGAACAGCCAGGGGCACCTGCACAATAACGTTGTGCCATCCCTGTCCTTATAAATACACGCCACACCCCAGTCATTATCTCTTCTTCCACTTCTCCTTCTCACACAAACCCTAGCGCCACCGCTAGCGCTCGACGATGCCGATGACGAAGCGCTTAGCTGCCGTGACCTCACCGACGCCGTCCTAACACCGGCCGCGGACATCGTCTTCTCCGCCGTCGCCGTAAGTGTCTTCCGTCGGCAAGTTAGGGCATGGAAGATCGAACTGCTCGGCCTCATCTTCTACTCCGTCTAGCAGTCCTTCATGTGGTAAATAAAACCTCTTTTTACAGTCCTTTTGATCCGATAGATTCATCCTTTTCAACCACAAGTGGTTTCTATCCCTACAAATTTGGATCTATCCAGTTCTGTATCTCATAACATGCCTAGTATATTCACTTATGCTTCACAAAGTAGTTAGATTCCTCACTTGTACTTATTCTTGGATTCATACAAATCCAGAACCAACTCTCATCATATGAGTGAATGTCTTTGCGCTATGAGGTCAATGTCTTCTAAACTGATTTAGCTTCAAAATCTTCTGAGAATGCATATGACCTCTTCCCCTTCCCTCGCATATCTAATGCTGTCATAGGTACATGTCCGTGGGAGAATCCCTTGGTTCTCATAGTCTGCATTCATTGGTAGAGTTCTTACAGCGTCACATCAATTCTCCCGAAGCCAGTTCCTGTCTGACCAGCAAACGGAAGCCTTTGCAAGTTCTGAAGCCATTCAGTCTAAACTTCATGGCAACAGAGAAATCAGTCAGGAAGGGCGGCAGACAGCGCCGTGGGAACAAAGCTAAGGACCTGCCACCAGATCTCTATGAGCTATACAAGTCAGATCCTGAAGAGACCTATGGGGAACGCAAGAACCAAATACAATGGATTCGAAGACATTGGGCAGAGGAATGGTTCAAGTACAAATTTTTCACTGACGAATATGCTGAAAAGAATGCCCCTGGGGAGATATTATATACAAAGGTCTTCAGCCCAAGTCAAAGTCCGAAGCCATTTCTCAAGGCTTCTACCCTTGCATGGTCTGTGGACCTCAGCCTGCTAATGCCGACCCATCCTCTCTGTTATGGTGTCGTGAAGACAATCTCTTTAAGCGCAACTTCCAGTTTGCCAAAGAGTCTGCAAAGAAGAACAAGAAGGACCTTGGTCTAGACTTCAACCCGGGTCCATCTGCTTCTCGTGCCGATGGCACCCGTGATGCCGAACCCAATATCATCGGGCCTTTCTACAACCTTGACGGTATCATCTCACACATTGATGTTCGGGGGGCGGCCGTGGTGCACTCTGCAGATGGCATTGATTCTGATGAAGCGCCTGCTCCTCCCATGCCATAGAAGCAGAAGAAACCAAAGTCCTCAAAGCCCTCCTCTGCACCAAAAGCTTCACGTGCGAAGCCTCTGGCCACTGCACCTCCTGAAGCCAGTGTGCAGTCTGAAGATCTCTCTCGCATCTCCAAGACTGAGAAGAAGAAGAAGCCCATCCAAATTTCTGGTCAAGCACTGACCCCAGCTGCCGTTCTGAGGAACGAGAATGAAGCCATTGATCTATCAAGTGACGACGATCTTGGCGATAATGCTCTTGACACTACAAAAAATACACTTCCGTGATGATACGTGTTTGTCACAGTAGGTCGCGTTTTTTGTCATGCATGTACATCCATGACAAATTTATGACAGAATCAAGATAGTCATACTTGTGCTGTCGTAGAAGTGTTCCATGACATTACCAAAATTATCATCACGGAAGTGTCCACTTCCATGACGATAAATCGCGCGTCACAGAAGTGCTTTCGTCAAGGGTGACCGACACGTGGCATCCACCATAACGGAACGCCGTTAAGCTATCGGGTCGGGTTTTGGATCCGATAACCCGTTAACAGCCCCGACCAATGAGGATTTTCCACGTGTAAAATCATCATTGGCTGGAGGAAACACGTGTCGGCTCATCGTTGGGACAGATGTCATGCGCTCATTGGACCGAAGGCGCCTATGATACGGCGACACGTGGCACGGCCCAACAGAGGCCCATTCCTGTGAAAAGGCCGGCATGTTTGACTTGGTCAAAAGGTGGCGGGCCGGCCCACGGAAAGCATGTTATCGGCATGTTCGCATATAGACCATTTACAGCCCGCTAACCCAAGGCCCATTACGCCCTATCCGAGTTGGGCCCAGTAGCGTCATCTGGGTTGTCCAATATGATTCAGCCCGTTTTAACTTCCGGCCCATGTGTGGCCCATGACTTCTTTCGGCCTATATGAGGACCTTTGTAACTCTTGGCCCATTAACGGCCCGTGGTGAAACTAGCCCGTAATGAACAGTGTATCACTTTATACCCATTAACAGCCCGTTATTCCATTGGGCTGTTTCCAGCCCAAGTTATCTTTCGGCCTTCTCAGGGCCCATTGATTCTTGGGCTCATTTGCAGCATTCGGTTACATACGGCCCATTACTGTCATTTTCTGCTTGTGGGCCAAATTCAGCCCGTCGTTACAGTCGGCCCGTTTGCGGACCGTTAATACGTTGGGCCGTTTTCATGTAAAAAACCTGTTTGGCTATTTTCATAGAGTTATCAAATACGGCCTATTAACGTCCCGTTATGGTCCACGAATAGTACGACCCATGATTGGCGAAATGATGATACGCCCCGTAGAAGGCCCATGGATCGTACGGCCCGTATGAGGCCCATGGATAGTACGGCCCGTAGAAGGCCCATGGATCGTACGGCCCGTAGAAGGCCCATGGACCCTATGGCCCGTAGAAGGCCCATGGACCCTAAGGCCCGTATAGCAGGCCGATGGATCCTAAGGCCGGACAAAGGCCCATGGATCATACGGCCTGCAGGAGGCCTATGGTTACAACAGTCCGTGTGTTGCCATGATTATTTTGGCCTAGTTACCAAAAATAGGCTATTTTGGCCACTAGAAAAAAACAGAAAAAGAACAGGAGTGACTACAAGCAAACAACTAAACAAGACAATAAGGAAATAAATAAGCAAGCAATTAACGCTAGCCTATTACCGCTATTACACATATTACATCCACTAGGCATCAAAGTTCGCCACCAGTGCAAATATAGGGAACAAAGCAGCACATTACATACACTGGTCGTCAAAATTGGCCACCAGTGCAAATAAATGCGGCAGCAAAACAAGAGCATAACTGAAACAACTTCAGAAGAGCTCAAGAAACATTATCCTGGGTATCCACCATGCTGGCAATAAGCTTAGCAAGCTGATTAGCTTTGTCCTGTTTGGCGCTAAAATCCTCCAACGCTTGCTGTTGCACCAGAAAGTATGCATCTGAATGCTCCAGGGACTTCCGCAGTCCTTCCGCTTCTTGTCACAGCACAGCTGGTCGATGTCTTTCAGCTTGTAGTTGAGACTCAAGAAATCGAACTGATTCAGACAGTGAGTTTGAATAGCTTGTGCAAGCGGTAGTGGCCAGTAACTCGAACACTAAACCAAGATAGGACTTTGGGGTTGTCTCGCTGTCTTCAAGATACTCTTCCTTAGCTGTTTTATCAGCTTTGTTGGAGACCAACAAGGATGTGTCACTATCCTGAACCTTATCTGCATTACTTCCTTTACCATTGCTTAATAAGGCACTCTTCCCCAATATTCTGTCAGCATTCTAAAAGAATAAACAAGCAGACACATAACAAGTTTAGCATGTACTAGTATATGAAACTCATTTCGGTGAACCAGTTCATTAGTAAGGTGGACAGGATTAAACTACCAAGTCTTCTATTGCCAAGTACTATTACATAATAAAAGCATCAGACAAACATATATCAATGTCCTATGGTCACTGCATTGTCTTGCCAGATCAAAATAGAGACACAGTTCAAATCATATCAGTTCAAGACAAAGCAGCAGTGAAAGAATACAAAGCGTGGGAAACTACACGGCACAACAAGATTTCAGATGGGTACCACGGGTCTACATGTACAATAACACTATTGGCTCTATTGTGATGCTAGTAATGTGCATGATATGAAAGTCAACTGTATACACAATTGAAATTGAAATCAACAGAGCTATTGATAAGAGCAAACCTGTTAAAGAAACATGCGTGAACATACCTGCTGTGCCATTGGAGTTTCGATTGGATCCTTCAGTTTAAAAATAAGTTTGTATGTGTAAATACAGTGATACAAGAGCAAATCAATCATAGTTAAAAAAGGCGCGTCTAAGCGAGCGCTTAAGCGCGCCTAGGCTCTAGGCGTTGGAAAACACATGCACATAACTACGCATAATCTGTGCATAACTGCGCATAAGCATGCGCTTTGGTCAGTAAAGCGCAAGGCGGTGGCAAAACGCACAATTAACGCCTAACACTTTTTTGAACTATGATAGTAATGGAATCTTAAATTAGAACAATTGATCTTCAGGTTTAGGCACTTGTTCTACATGAACAGAGTACAGTAAGATGCAAGAATATAATACTTAAAAATAGAAAATGAGCTCATAGACCTTACCACATTCTTGGTTCGGGACCAGTACAGAACAAGGCGTTCCCAGTCATCGTCCAGTAAATGTGTCTCAGGAGAACGTAAGGGAATTTGATGAGTTTGTTTGCCGGTGACGTACGTTTTCTTCAGGTAATTCTGATACGCACTCTTGAAGATAGCAGAGGTATTAGCACAGGTTACCTCATCCTGAGTTTCCAAATCGGTCCTTCTCTATAGAGAAAAATGGGAAAATTGGGTGTATTATAACCATCATGGAGGTAGGATGTATGGGACGAAGCAAAGTCATTGCCATGAATAACATTACTTACACATAACTCCTGGACAAACACCTGCAACTGGCATTTTCCTTCATCTTCAGTATAATATTTCCAAGATGGGAAGATACGCACATACGATTTAACAACATCAAATGCGACAAATGCTAAACTACGACTAGCTGATTGTGCTTCCGCCACAGGAATAGGCGTACTAACTGGTGGAGTTGGGGGTTCGCCGTGATAGTACTGGCCCTTTGGGCACTGGAGCTGCCTTACTAACTGATCTTGTTTGGGAGCTCTGTGGTGGAGATGGTGCTGTGTCAACAGGAACTGGGTTACTATCAGCTAGGGTTGGGGTTAGATTGGGTGAAGCTGGTTCTCTGTCCATCGTAGTAGGAGTACAATCTGCGAGAGTTTGGGTTATGTGTGGTAGGGCTGGTTCTTGTGCATGTACAACCGGGGTGCTATCTCCACCAAGAGGTAGCACTGTTTTATTTGAAGACCGTGTTTTTAGTCCGCTAGATACTGGCATCACCCGCTCCAATTCAAATGGCTGATAAATAGGAAACATAGTTAATGTACAGACATTGTATGAGAGACAGATGCAATAGATAGTGTGGAAAAAAGAGGGCATGAAATAGTTGACATGTATATTGTTTAACTAAAACGGATATCATAACATAGTTTCACATATATGATGTCTATCTAAACTGGATAGCATAGCATAACATAATTCAAAGACATGATGAATAACTAAACAGGATCACATGACATAATTCACCTACATGTTATCTAAGTAATCAGGATCGCATCATTTAATTCACATATGTGATTTATATGCTAAACAGAGGGCATTCGATATGATGTCTGAACTAAGAGCATGGTGTTGAATATTGTGTATGATGTCTAAACTATGCAATGCAAGACACCGTATGCATGATATGAGCAGTATAACCGTGCCAAGTTAGAGCATACACCTCAGTGGGGGAATAGGACTGATCATCTGTCTCTGAATCCATCTCTGAGGAGCTATCGGGACCCAACAAGAGATCTGCTTCGACAGGTAGCACTGTCTGCTCTGAAGGCCTTGTTTTCACTCTAGATTTTTCCATCTCCCACCCAAATGGCTGATTCACAGGAAGAGTACTTTAATGTACAAACATTGTCGACAAATGGAAATGTAATGAAGAAAAGGATGGGCAAGATATCAAATATATGATGCCTGGTTAAACAGGATGGCATTGCACATTTCACATATATTATGGCTGGCTAAAAGACATGAGACCGCATAATTCCCATATATGATATAGAAACTAAACAGGTGGCATTACAGAACATGTCTAAACTAAGCAGATGACATATATGATGTCAAAAGTAGGCACTGCAAGGCAACATATGCATGATATGACTAACATCATCATGCCAAGGTAGAGCAAACACCTTGGGGGTAAATAAGAGTGGTCAACGGCGTCTGAATCCGCCTCAGAACAGATATCTTCCTCTGGATTACAATCTGGAGAGGGGTGGGGAGGGTTTGCCATTGAACCCACCATGGAGCGATGTCTGCATGACATTGTATTGCCGCGCAAAACTCTTCTCTTTTTCTCGACATGTTTAGCATGACTGTGTACAATATCTGACATGCATACGAAAAAATATGGTGAGATTATGTAAGGAGAGCATGCAGAAATTTAGAGTGATGGTAACAACTAGTGGATCGATGTTTTTCTGTTGAACCAAAATAGCCCTAATGGATCGACGTGAATGTATAGTAATAAGTGATGCAACAAGTGTACAACCTCTTTGCCGTAGCCGTGTCGACCTCAGCATCATTGAGTTGGTCGCTGAAGTAGTTGAGGCAGAGGTGGCTATCGGAGGTGTGGAGGAAGATCTAAGGAATCTGTAGGCGGCGTCTAGGGCACTGCTCTGTTGTGATGGATCGTTCTGTCGTTGGAGCAGCTCCGGTGAGCCGTAAGACGTCAAGGCTGAAGCAGCAAAAGACAAACATCATCAATCTCAAGTGGGATTCTAATAGCATCTCCAATAGATGATGTAAAATGGATGTAAAATTAACATCACCCAAAACCACCTGACTACAACAGGTGAGGTAAAAACTTTTGACTCTGAACTTAACTGTCGAAACTGAAATTCACTGTGGAATCTGAATGCTACTGTCGAAACTGAACGCAATGGTAGCAGAGAGGCACTTGACATGTAGTTTAGGGAGGGCCTGCAGTTCATCTTCAACCTGCACCCCCATGAGCCGCTAGCCACCACCGGTCGAACCGCCGGCCCCAGCGCCACCTCGAAACAACTCGCCATCGCCGCCCCGGCAAGCCCTCTAGGCCCCCCGGCCCCACCCTGAACCCTAAGATAGATAGTGGGGTACCTCTCCGGCGAGCCCCGTCCCCACTGCGGGTGGTTCTTCCTTAACTCCGCCGAGCCCTCCCAACCCCTGAAAATCGACTGACCCAAAAATCGACTTAGTCGACTGAAGTGTGGCTTAATCGAAGCAGAGCAGCAGCACGAGCGAGGAGGAGAGCAGCAGCAGCAGCTGGGCGAGCGAGCGATCGAGTGAGAGCCGGAGCAGCAGCAGCAGCGTGAGCGAGCGAGCGAGAGCCGGAGCAGCAGCAACAGATCCGGCTAGTATGGCCACCGTCGCCGAAGGGGCCTCACACTGGGGGAGAGCCGCCGTGGAGATGTTGCTCGCGGCGCCGGCTTCAAGGTAGCCGCTCCATGGGGGTGCGGGATGGAGCACCGTCGGCGCTGGGAGGTCGAGTTAAGGAGAAGGTGCGATGCGATGAGTGTACATCCTCTTTGGTGGAGCCGAGTAGGCCTCGGCTTCGTCCGAGGAGTCGGTGAGGATGTTGCGGTTCCGGTGGAGCAGGTTAAGGCGGTGCTGTGGGGATGGAGCAGCCGTGATAGACGAGGCAATCGTCGGAGCAGCTCCTTGGAGGTGGAGGACGGGGCGGCTGAACCGGCGGGACGACGAGATGGACGACGGATCCTCATCCGGGGAGGTGCACGAGGGACATCGAGCTGTTGCGGTGGACGACGTCGTCGGGGAAGAGGCTCCGGCTAGGCAGCAGTGATGTGGCAGACGGATGAGGGTGGGGTTTCGCGGCTGGAGCGGAGAGGTTATGGCGGCCTGGGATTTCAAATGGCGAAAAGGGGGCGATGGGAGGGGGTGAAGCATGACTTAGGGATGCGCTTGTCCAAAATATAGGGTGTGTTACAAAAGTACCCCCCACGATTTGAACTAGCGGCCCTTTCAGCTCAGGGTTAGAAGGGGGATTTCGCGTGTCGGGATTTGGCAGCTGGAGGGAGTTCTCGCGCACGTTGTAATTTCGGGATAGCAAGGCGCGGGTTGTGAAGGCACCAGTTTTGGGAGCACGATATCTGAATTTTCAGGATATAACAAGACACAGGTTGAATTTTAGGGACAAGCCTAACGTGTAGTAATATTGTACTTGTACGTACCAAATCAATTCGCACTTCCCTCAACCAAAAAGAAAACGAAAAAAATAAAACTATTCACACCACATAAAGAGAGAGTCTTGCCCCGTTTTACTATACAAATGCTATTCAAAGCTACTCCCTCCTTCCATCTATATAGGGCCTAATGCGTTTTTCGATGCTAACTTTTACCAAATATTAGGGCAATGATATACACCGTTAAATTCGTCTGTGAAAGGTTCTTTCAATGATATAATTTTCACATTGTGCATGTCATGTACTATTAATCTTTTCAATAGTCAAAGGCGGTCTTAAAAATCTCATTACGCCCTATATAGATGGAAGGAGGGAGTACGAATCCATGTTATGTCCGATTAAATTTTTTCGCTTGCTGTATAGTGCATGTAACCTACTCATACCAACATTTTAGTGCATTCCAAATGTCTATACTACCGCTGCAATTTGAACTAAATTTGAATTCATTTCTCTATTTCAATAAGAATCTACAATCATGATTGTTGCCAACTTCAACCATCATAGTTTCTTTGCTATCCGCCAGATATAAATCGGATGACCTATAATGCAAGATGGCAGGCACACCATCATCAACAACTCCGTTTTTTTATAAGAGTAGAGATAAAGTATATTAAATGTAGTATAACATGTTCATAACCACACCATGTGTATCACCATTATATATATTCACACATGCGTCGGTTTGAAACACTATGATAAATTCTTCAAATATCCGAATTCGCTTTTTGTAATGAAATATATGTGATCTCTATTCGTCTTTTACACCCACACAACCCTCTTATCTTTGTAGCTAGCGCTAACTTTCTCTTGTGCATGCACATGCCCGCATCCCTCTCACCCTCCCTCAGCATTCTCTAGCTCCATCGTGCAAATTCGTCTTTTCACTTTAGGTCGTTCACCCACAGTGTGTGTAGGCCCCCCAGCTCCTTCTTTACAGCACACATCGATCGATATGCCTCTCTAGCCAGGTGTGCCTAGCACAAACACAAGCTTTCCCTCTTCTCTTGTCACCGTCCATGCCTCACTCCCACCACTCTTTTCATCGTTCTCGTACTCGCACACTCCTCCCCCCTCGATATAGTATGCCTCTCGTACCACCTCCTACATGCATCCCTCTCTCTCTCTATCCTTCTCCTCGTGCCTCATTTGCTTCTAACACACACATGCATGTATATCGATCGATCTCCCAACATATACCTAGATCGACTTTAACTACCACCCCCCCATCGATCGACATACCTCACAAGTTATGTCTCTCCTTTCTCTAACAAAGGGCGATTGATCTTCCTATGTAGTTACGTCTGCTTACCACAGCCACATCGTCCCCCCTCATCATTCGTGCATGCCTCCTGACCCGTCTCTCACACGCACGTGCACAGACAACAAGCAGCCATCTCCTCTCTTATTGATATTGCGGGCGTGCCCTCCGTTTGTCTAGCAAGCCTATCCCACCATTTGTTAGAAGCAACTCCACTACCACCCCCTCCAACACTCTAGCTCTGTCTCTCTCCCAACCTTATTCCTCTCCTGCACATATGCATGGATGCCGATCGATCTCCCTTAATACATGAGGCAGATCGATCTCCTTAATACATGAGGTAGGCCTCTCTCCTCCTCCACACATATACCAGCCATTGTACCTCTATAGTTAATTGGTCCTCCCTCTTCCCCCACCACACACCGATAGTCGAGCGCTGCAGGCAGGTATCCATGACACAGAGATAAACTGCACATGTCCCATATCACGTTCCAGTAGGCCAGCCACTCTATATCTTTGACGTGGGCACACACAAATTCGATGGCACTCTTTATCGATCGCGCGCGCGCACACACACACACACATCATCCCTGTCTTCAATTCTATGGACACCTCAAGATGCATTTGTATGAGTAGTTTATCTTGTGAGAGAAAAGGTTGAACGAGGGAAGGCCTTATTTGCGAACGTGGAGAGACGTGTGGGTATATTTTTGCAAAATTTCCATAGTTACTTTCATATCCGTTAGATACAAATCCGACGGCCTATATTGCAGGATGGCACACACACCATCATCACCAACTCTGTTTTCTACTCCCTCCGTCCGGAAATACTTGTCATCAAAATGGATAAAAAGAGATGTATCTAAAACTAAAATACATCTAGATACATTTCCTTTTATCCATTTTGATGACAAGTATTTCCGGACGGAGGGAGTATTTGTCTTTTTAGAGATCTCAACAAATGACTATGATCGGACCTTACCAACATTCTCAAAAAAGTAGTCCATAATTTTGATGTTAGCCTCTTTTCTTGGCGGTGCAGTGCCATCTGGACCACATAAATAAATAAAGTACTACATGATACTAATATATGATACATGGCATAGGAGTACTAAGTATTATTAATACAGTTTTGCTAGAACTCATCTAGATGAGATATAATTTGGTCTCATTCATATTTTATAGCCATTGGATGTGATGCTATATAAGATGCGTGTGTGCTGACGTGGGTTGTATTTGTTCTTGTGCAACGAACTGACCGCTGCATGTCATGTTTGATAGTCTCAAGTCATTAAAAGCATACAAGCCCCACATCTCTGCTTGGTTGATTCCTCTATTTATGTCAAGAAATAAGAAACAACGTGAGAGTTAATGCACCACGCCTATGTGTTTACTATTTGGTTTTCGTAAGATGACTTAATACTCCCCTAGACGGAGGGAGTATTCGATTTACAATAGGCGGCGCAGTTCCCAATACGGCTTTAATGCAGACGAGGGAGGGAGTAGCGGTTCCCGATATGTTGAACGGCCAATGCATCCTCCTTCAATTAATGCATGAGGGAAGTAATGGGAGGAGGTCCGGGAAAAGAGGCTGCACGATGTGAATGCAACGCAGTTTGCCCTCATTGCCCTCATATAAAGGCGCCCCTCCATTCCAATGCATCTACCACATCGTACACACCTAAGCATTTGCCTAAGCACCTACAGTAAGCGCAAAAGAGCTCACTCCAGACCCATGGCGGCGATGCTCGTGAGCGGCGAGCGGCTGCGCCAGATGATCCACGACGCCGGCCCGCGGCATGGCGCCGAGGATCGTCTCCAGACGGTGTTGGAGACCGGCTGGTGGATGGCCGCCTTCGACGCCAACTACGACTCTCAGTTGGACCAGATGATCGTTGCCACCAGCAACAAGTTCACCATCCTCAAGAAGCTCGCGGACGACATCGCTGTACTCCTCTAGCCCGCGCGCCCGGGCTCCTCATTGCCTGCCACCCTAATTGGCCTCCATGGCCGGAACCTGTTTCAAGCACTGGTGGCCCTGCGACTGCCCGTCGACGCCACGAAGAATGTCCACCTGGAGGTCGCGCTCGCCGCGAGGCACCTCGCCCTGCAAGAATTCGTCGACCTGCACATCCACATGTACGAGGAAATCGTGTACATAGGTATCTACAAGGCCAGTGAGGACGCTACGACGTTGGCCTTCCTCAACCGGCTGGAAGCCTTGGATGCCTTTGCTGAGAAGCACCCCGACCTCGCCACAAAAGCCGCCGCTCCTTAGCCGCCGGTCGGTGGCCCGACGCACTAAGTTGAGGAGGAGGAGGTCGTACGTTCGTGGATCCATCTTTCTTCTTGCCTTCTGTAACCACCACTGCGATCGCATCATCGTGGCCTTGATTCTTATTGTGCTGTTGCATTCTCGTTCCAGTCAATCCCGACATGTGCGATCCTTTTGCTTAATTATATGCATCACTGTAACTAGTACTCCATCCGTCAATTTATAAGTTGTGCTTACCTTTTCCATCAACTTCGTGCAACGCGCGGGCATCTTGCTAGAAACACTAGAATATGTCTATATAATTCGTATGTGATAGTCCATTTGAAATCTCAAAAAAGACAAATATTTAGGTACGGAGGGAGTAATATATTAGGAGTATATCAAAACAATAGTGATTTCTTTGAAGTTTGTGAACAAATACTACTATTCTACTACTTTGGATCCACCGCAACGCACGGGCACATTGCTGATAAAAGGAAAAGGCCTGCCGCGTTCGCGTCGCACCCCCACACGCCCGGGAATCGGGAGTACAACACGGCCCGTCCGGCACGACACATACCTTAGGGAAGGCGTGTTGCCTAGCATTTTCACTTCATGTGGGACCGCCGTTAAGCAAACCGACACCCCGCCCGCCGCCGGGTTGGAAAACAGAAACGAGGGGAAGATCTAGCTGTAGCACGGAAGCCAAGGAATTTGGTGTCAGACGGGGCTCGTTGATAGAGTAGGAGCATTCCGTACTAGTACTACTCCTACTAGTACCAAGTTTGTACTCCTAATACTATATTACTAGTACTACCACTATACAACTAGTAGGTACGTGCACGGCACAACATCGTAGGAACAAAAAACGGGAAGATCTTGTTTTGGGTGATTTATCTTTTTTTGAATCAACGTAGTATGAATAATATGATGTGGGGCACCCATGAAGCTTATGTGGCTTGCTTGCATGGCTACGGAAGGTTAGAGAAAAATAAATAGATAATGTGTTTAGAGTGCACTCCACTAAATAGATATATATACTTTGGATCCATTGCAACGGACCGGCACATCTATATCTATACCCCCTATATAGTGTGTGAAAAACTTTGAAAGTTGGTCGTTGGATGAAGCCAATCCGATGGTACAAAGATGGCAAATCCGAGCACTACTGGCCATTGGATATCATACACCAGATTCTGCCACATGTATAATCTAGAAGACTCCATGGTTGAACTTAATTCATGACTAACTTTGCCACAACTAAGCTTAGGCAAAGTTATTAGTTCTTCAAAACGAGAGAAACAAGTTGGCAAGCCTAAGGGAATCTTGCCATATTTAGTGTGTGTATGTCATGTGGGGCCTTAGTGTGGCTTGCCTAAGGTGTGTCTTGAACCAAACACTCACCTAAGTTAATCAAACTTTCCTAACCTTACATTCCACCTGATTTTGCCACATGTTAGAATCCAGAAAGCTCCACATGTAGAAGCATAATGCACAAACCACCAGAATCTCATGCGTGCAATGCACGTGTACCTAACTAGTACTAGTTTGTAGTAGTAAGAAACAAATTCTAGTTTTGGCACGAGCTCGTACTATGGGAGCACCACAAGGCCTACCGTAGGAGTTACATTTCCCTCTCGGGGCCCACGGGACCGAACTTAAGTGGCTTAGTGCCTGGCCTATTAGTCAATGACATGCGGACCTTAAATGCGGCTGGCCCACATGTCATTCTCATGGTGGTGGCATGGTTCACGACTCACTCGTTCGAGATGAACCAGCCGGTGGTGGCGTGGCTGTGGCGAGGGTGCCACAGCTGGGCGTCGGGGCGTTACGAGGCGTAGATGGCCACACCGGCGGGTGCTACCTGTAGTACTCCCTCCGGTCATTTTTACTCTGCATATTAGGTTTGTCCGAAGTCAATCTCATCCAACTTTGACCAAGTTTATATAAAAAATTATAGACATTCACATAACAACACCAATATCATTAGATTCATCTTGGAATATATTTTCATATTATATTTATTAGATATTATAGATGCTAATAATTTCTAATATAAATTTTGTCAAACTTAGCAAAGTTTGACTTTTGGCAAATCCAATGTGCAGAGTAAAAAGGACCGGAGGGAGTACATAAGTACTCCAGCCGAGGATTGATGCCCGGGACGAAATGTGTCACAGCCGTTGGATGAAAATTCGATGGTGCGGGAGTACGGATCGGAGCACAGCAGCGGAGTAGGCAAACCGCTTCCAATCGGGTGTGTCTGTGGTAGAAAGTTGATGGTCGCCGCAGTTTAGCTGGCCCGCATGTCATGCACACAAAGGCAGAGGAGCGGTGGGGCCGATAGGGATGAGGGGCACGTCGGGGGGATGAGGATCGCCTAACGCGGACAATCGTACCATTCTGTCACTGACATGTGGGACCCATAAGCATGGGTCCCACCTGTCAGCGAAGGAAAGGTAGGGCAAGGCAGTGATAGCCACGTCAGAGGATCCATGTCCATGTCGGGAGACGTCGTGCCGTGCGTTGGAGCGGCGTCGTGGGAATCGCGTGTGGGTGTGGCAGTGGTAGAAACAAGAAACGTGATGGTCGTCATGGTTCAACTTCCATGGACAAGTTGTCATGTCTGCTGACACATGTATATCAAAACTAGAGTGTTTATATTTCAAGCACGTGAACAAGTATTATTCTACTACTTTGGATCCATTGCAACGCACGGGCCAGCACATTGGTAGTAGTAGTGTCCATCTCTATCTCTAGAGGCCTTCCCTCGTTCATCCTTTTCTCTCACAAGATAAACTACTCATACAAATGCATCTTGATGTTCCGTGGAACGCACGAGGATGTTTCCTTGGGGGTCTCTCCAGCGCGGCGTGGCCGTAGTTGCAAGTTGACGCCCCTTGAGATGCCGACGTTGAGGGGCACTCAGATTTCCTCTGATGAGCAGGTAAGATGAGTTTGATCACGTAGTAAATGCATTCTAAAGACTACTTCCGTGTCCATTTCCTAATTCTCCCCCTGCCCACTGTTTCACAGGTTAGGCTCGGTGCGAGTGGAGTTTGGCTTGCATATGTACAGGAGGGTACCAACATCAATTTGCACAACATTTACAACGGTGACACCGTTCCCGTAGAACCTTTGTCCAACATTGGGATCAGCCATGCAACGGGCCACCGCATGAATAGGTATGATGGAACCATGGTGAGATTGAATAAGATAGCACGAACCATGCACATGGCGGTCAAAGGCGGACCATGCTGTCTGCGGCCGATTTGTTGTCGTACGAGTAGGAAGACGCTGTGCTCCTTTCTAACCGCATCTTCGCGGTGACAAACCAGGGGACTTATTTTGTATGGGACACATCCTACGATATACTCCCTCTCTCCCGTTTTATTTGTTTTGAATCTTTTCGTTTTATAAGTTTCAAATTCAAATTTAGAGCTTCCCATCACATGTTGAGATTATAATGTCCATTAAATCATTGCGTGCATGTATAGTAAAGAAACAAATCTCGAGTTTGGCACGAGTTCGTGCTGCGGGAGCACCACAAGCCCTGGCGCAGGAGTTACATTTCCCTCTCAGGGCCGTCGAGACTGAGCTTCAACGCCTTACTACACCTACCTTTGAGTCAATAACATGTGGACCCAATAGGTGACTGGTCCACATGTAATGCTCCCGTAGGCAGAGGGGCAGTGGCACCAAGAGGGGTGAGCCGCAGGTCGGGGGGCGTGTGGTTTCATGGGTTCGACTGGCATCGTGGGAATCGCGGGTGGCTGTGGTAGAAACTTGATGCTCGCCGCATTTTAGGTGGCCCACATGTCATGCACACAAGCTGTCATGTCTACGGACTCATGCACTGCATACCGATCACTGGAAGGAGTAGCAGAGAAAGCTATATATGTGGATAAATAGTTCCTTATAGTCAAGCGGACCCACGCTACTACTCTGTTCCAAAGACATGCACACCATCGAAATAGTCCATCTATATCAATATACACCGAGAGGGAATAATATTTTTTACAAGAGAGGAAATAGTTCATCCATCCATAATGCCCTCCTGCTGGTGCAGCCTTTTCTTCTTCTTCTTCTTCTTCTTCTTCTTCTTCTTCTTCTTCTTCTTCTTCTTCTTCTTCTTCTTCTTCTTCTTCTTCTTCTTCTTCTTCTTCTTCTGGTTGTTGTTCTCATTCTCTGTGGGAGACGGCTTCGCAATAAGCTCTTTGGACCTTGCAGCTATCTCGAAACTCACACGGGCATCGAGGGAAGCATATTTTATATGCTCGTACGTCAAGGGATAATTCTCCCATCCAGACGACCTTAATGCCACTGTCTCGTGACCCTTCTGAAGATTTGTACCGAGCAAAAAATTTGCTACGTCGAATAGGGATGGTGTCTGTTTATCACAATCTTCTACAGGAATGTTGATTCTGGTATGTAGGTCAGCGATGCTTTTCAAATCAAGGTTGTATAGCTTCAGCTTCTGTTTGTCCCCTTCGATGGCTGCCCCACAGAAGTATACGTCCTCCCGAGACAAGAAATCGTGAAGCTCACGTGGTATGGAGGGCGAGTGTATGATGTGGTACACCAAAACATCATCTTCGTGGCACAGCCGAAGGATGGCGGCGCACTGGATCTTCCCAGGGGCACGCTCCGTGTACTCTGCGTCGAGACCGATGACCCTCGTCTCTACCTTTTCGAGGGAGCTGGATACATTGTTGATCCACTGCCGAACAACCCTTGGGTGGACGGTGACGGTGGCAACTATGCGCATTGAGCCTTCGACGAGGACATGTTGGACGCTAAAAACCTGCATCTCGATCTCTTCCGCCATTTGGAACCACTGGAACGGAGGGCTATGGTTTGGAGAATTAGGATTAGATGGCTAGTCTAACTGAAGTAGTAGATGATTATTTAAAGAGGTTAAAACAATGTGAATGCAGTGGGGTTTGGATGCAAATGAAGACGAAGGGGAGGTGAAGAAGCCGAGGAGAATCGGTTCCCGGTGGAGAAGTAAATGGGAGAAGTGGCATGCAGGCAGTTGATTAGACGGCTAGGTAGACTAAACGAAAGGGCTATGCGGGTAGACTGATGAGTAGTACCTGTTTGTGTACGTGCCCATCCTTCCTGATAGGTGGGACCTATGCAAACAGATAAAAAATGTGTCATAGTTTTTTTTAGCACATGAGTGGGAGACACAACATTCTCCATTTTTATTTTCACTTTTCAGTTTTACATGTAGATTTTGACCCCAAAATACACATGGTCTTTTTAACACTTTTTAGTTTGCATTATCCTGGATATAGAACATGGATCTCTGAATAATTTAAATATTCTGAATAATTCAATAATTGACAGAGGCATAACAATTGAAATGTAGCTTCAAATGTCAAAAATTAGTGTCCTGGATACAGAACATAGATTAGTTTTCAGTTTGCGTAACACTTTTCAGTTTGCATTATCCTTCTCTGAATAATTCAAATGTCCTGGATATAGAACATGGATAACACTGTATATTTAGTGTAGAATCTTTTTAGTACTTTGAATTTTGTCCACTACTTCTGCTGTTTAGTAACTTTTCTGAATTTTGGCCACTACTACAGTAAGTTCAAGTGAGTAACTATAGTAACTTCAAGTGAGTAACTCCATTTATGATTTTTTTTACATAAAACTAACCATGATATTTGTTCCTCTGTTCTGGTCATAATTATAATCTGATTGCTGAACCCTTAATCATTCTCATAATGTTTACATGATGCACAATTATACTGTCGTCAAAACTACTCCATACACACACTGTCGAAACTGACAAGATGGTGGTGGAGGTGGGAATAAATGTTTAGTATTGGTGCATTTTCTGTGCTTACAAAATTCAGATTGAATTTCACTACCAAAAGAAAAGAAGTGGAGATTAAATGTTGCTTTCCACTTACTTCACCTGTGTGTAACTCTTTTGGTGCATTTTCTGCAGAACCTATGTGTAGCTGCAGCATACAGGCCAGGTCATCAACTGCTCGAAGAAGTAAAGAAGTTGGCATTTCATTGCCTTTAGCATACAGGCCAGTTCACTTAATGTCCTTTGGTGCTATATTTCTGAGAACATCCAAGTTTTTGCTTATCACTTTGCTAGCATTCACAAGTCTATTGAAACATGCATGTCTTTGTGAATCTTGCTGTCTACTCCAAGTAGATGGTGTGTAGCCTGGCAAAGGATATTAGTACTTGGTGCATTCTAAGTTTAAAACCACTATAGATTTACAAGTGTTTACTGAAGATGACAAGTGTTTATTCAGTTCTAAATTTGAAGTAACTAGTAGACGAACAATATTCATCTTTTTCTGTATATGAAGAAGAATAAACCTAGCTAATTCAAATAATTCCAATTTTAGGGACATGTTTTTATCAACTCTTAGTTAAGGGGTTGTGGCAGTTTTCAGTTTTCAGTTTTGTGCTGCTTGAATTGATTCTACAGGAATATTTAGGGAAGAGTCATGGCTATGCTTAGCTCTCTGTAAAATGAATGACTGAAATTGGACAATTGGAAACTTTAGGTATGTTTGCAATTGGACAAATGGTGTATAAATCCAAATAAAGCAAATAAATTCAAATGATTCAAATAAATCCAAATAAACATGGTTGATCTTCATTTTGCATAAACCTGCTTGAGTATTACAGAGTAATTGACAACAAATTGACCTGGTTGGAATTAATACAACAACAGTACCAGTTAAATGAACTTCTTTTGCATGCATTTATCACTCCAGAAAACTTTCAGTAACAAGTGAGCAGCCTCTGCATTTTCTCAGTGAACTTTTGAGTGCATTTATCACTTGTTGGAGTATGCTACAGCTTCTGCAAATCACAAACTCCTTTAGTTTACATCTCTGTTTTAGCAAACACTACAGTTTCAGTAAAGGAGTCATAACTGAATTCCACAGGCACTATAGTTTCTCTACAGTATTGGAACACTGAACATTTTCAGTTAACTGTAGCAAGAAAAACTTCCAAAAACTAGCAGATCTCCAAGAATGCCAAGAGTATTACTCAATGAATTTGATGGCATCAAACTAAATTTTCACTATAATCTATTCCTCATTTAGCAGAAGTGTACAGCCTTTGTCCTGGATTATTTCTCTAGCTTTGTATCCCCTGACTGAATTTTCTCCGCCTGTACTGAGAACAACAAATTCAAACTCACAGCAACAAATTGAACAACAGCAGTAGCAGAGCCGGGCGGGGCAGACTCACCAGCACAGGCGGGAGTGGCAGCAGAGGCGAGGCAGGGGAAAGGCAAAAGCAACATCAGAGGTCCACGGCGTTGGCGTCGTCCACCAGTAGCAACATGAGAGGCGGGAGTGGCCGGAATTGTCCACGGCACCGGCAGACGAAGCGGACGAAATCGGAGGCGTAGGTGGGCGGCAAAGGTGGGCGAACATGGGCGACGACCTTCAACGGGGCCGGGGGCGTAGCTTGTTGTTGGTCGCGGGCTAGGCCATAGTTCTGGTGTTGGTCGCGGTGCAGATCCAGGCGGGCAGCGGCATAGGTGTGTAGCCGGCGATGGCTGTAAGGCGCGGGCGACGGGGGAGGAGGAAGGAAGGAGATGGACTTCTTTGTGACGTGTGTAAAACTCTGTGGGTTTTTTTTGCAAAAAACAAATACACTGCCTTGTGGACAACTTTTCCCAGACGGAGGGAGTACTAGTTAAATCCGAGCTATGGATGTGAAGCACTGATATGCCAGTACATTTGATTGTGACTTGTTCTAATTTTGTACCTGAACTTTTTTTAGAAAGGGCTGTACGTCAACTTAATGTGCTAGCAGAACTTATTGTGTTGTCTGTCTGTTTTCTTTGCACAACATTCAAGATATTTCCCCGTCATTGATAAAGATGATGAACCGTTATGTACGACTTTGTTGGTTTCAACATAGCCCTTCCCGTAGCGATCCACTGCTTCCATCCTGATTGTGCCGCCTGCGTGAAATTTTTGTATGCAAGTTTAGTGTGCTATGATGTTCTATATGATTGTGTCAACTATATAAGTTTTTACTAAGCATCAGCAATGCATATGGCTGAAAGATGTATTTACGAGCATCGACCGATGGGTCTCTCTCTATCTCTCTCTCTCTCTCACACACACACACATGCACACACACGCGCAGACGCACAAGTGGGACCCGTTGAATTATTTATTTGCTTGTGACAGCTTTTAATTAGGTTCCACTGTAATCTAACTTTTTTCTTAAGTTATTAATTGAGCTTTACAGAAGCCTTGTTTGGGCCTTTCCGGCGTCGCTGAATGTGGGCTGAGTAACCATGTTAGGTTGTACTGTACTACATAGGCCTTTTTTTCAACATCAGCAATGCAACTGGGCCGACAGTTGTACACAATATCTGGGTCAACTTGTTATTCTGGTCCCGCTGGGCTGCAAACTTTCCTAGGAGGTATGCATTAGGCTTAACAATAAAATGGACTTTAAGAAATAATAAATGGGATGTAATTATAATAACTGGACAGTTACTATGCACCAAACACGTAATTAGTTTGAAAAATATATTATTTTTGGAATTTGAAAATTTTAATTTCATTACTTGTTGCGCGCGCAATATTTCGTTGGATTTTAACGTAATACAACTTTATTTTGAAATTATATTTGACCTAACTAGAAATTTCGGATAAAAATATTTCGGATCTCATCAAAATGTGGGATTTTTTTAATTCTGTTTTGAGCGGTTGTTTGAAATTATTAATCATTGTCCTAGCTAGAAGTTGGGCTGTACTTTTAACAAACTGTAAATGGGCTGTAGTAAACTCCATTAGAAATAAAAAATGGGTTGTACATTCTTACAAATCGCAAATGGGCTATATGTTCTCTGCCAAATCCAAGTTGTGGGCCTACTAAGTTGACGCGTACCAAGGGCTTTGTCAACTTAGTCAATATAAACGATTCTAGCTTTAGTGATCGTACAATGTCCATCCAACGGCCGTAGTGCTTCTTCAACCTCTGGTCTTCTTGCTCCAGCCGCCCAAAGCAGCGCCGGTCATGTCGCGTGCTCCTGCCTCCCGTGGCTGGCTGTGATTCCGTGGAGGCCTCACAGCCCCGTACTACTCCCACCGCTGGCCAGGCCATCCCTCTACTCACCCACACCCCCTGTTATTCTGCGGCGACGGCAGCCTCACACCGCAGCCGAACCAGTGAACCCTCGTACTCCTCTCCACGCGGGCTTCCACTTCTGCGTCTTCCCCAGCTCCGTGTCATCCCCTTCCTAGGCCTCGCCGTCGTCCAGACCACCGCCCTGGTGCTCTCAGCACGGCGTGGTCAATGTGGTCAATGACCGACTTCCCTCGGAAGAGTACTGTACGTGGAGAGGCTGACAGCTGGGTCCAGGCGGCCGCAAGGAAGTGCCTCCTTATTATGCGCAAAATAATTATTCCTCCACCTGACAGCAGTGACCCACCGGACGGGCCACCTTATTTCACGAAAAAACGTTTCCCCCCTGACTGCTAGGACCACCGGACGGGCCAGCGTATTTCGCGAAAAAATGTTCCCCCCGCTGTCAGCTCGGACCCATCGGAAGTGCCTCCTTATTACGCACAAAAAAAATGAATACTCCCCGTGCTAGCTAGGACCCACCATGGTGGGAGGCTGACTTGTGGGCCTACTAAGTTGACTAGGATGGGGGCCTTTGTGAACTTTAGTCAATATGAAGGATTCTAGCTCCAGTGACCGTTCAATGTCCATCCAATGACCGTAGTGCTTCTTCAACCTCTGGTCTTCTTGCTCCAGCCGCCCAAAGCAGCGCCGGTCGTGTCGCATGCTCCTGCCTCTCATGGTCGGCTATGCTGCCGCGGAGGCCTCACCGCCCCATACTATTCCCACCGCTGGCCAGGCCCTGCGGCGACGGCAGCCTCACACCGCAGCCGAACCAGTGAACCCTCGTACTCCTCTCCGCGCGGGCTTCCGCTGCCGCGTCTTCCCCGGCTCCCCGTCGTCCCCTTCCTAGGCCTCGCTGTCGTCCACTGCCCTGGTGTTCTCAGCGCGGCGTGGTCAACGTGGTCAAGGAACGACTTCCATCGGACGTGGACTGTACGTGGAGAGGCTGACAGTTGGGTCCACGGCCGCAGCAAGGAAGTGCCTCCTTATTACGCGGAAAATAATGATTCCTCCACCTGACACCTGGGACCCACCGGACGGGCCACTGTATTTCGCGAAAAAACGTTTCCCCCTGACTCTTGGGACCCACCAGCTACATATTCGCACGGAAGGAAGTGCGTCCGGGCAAAAAAAAACGATTCGCCCCCCTGACTGCTGGGACCCACCAGCTACATCTTCGCAGGCAAGGAAGTGCCTGACAGTCAGGACCCACCTGGTCGAAGCGTACGTAGCGTTGTCATTCTGGTCGCGAACGTGTACGTACATATATACTGGTGGATGTAGAGGCACACACGTGTCGTACTAGATGCGCGTACGTGTCGTAGTAGAGGCGGGCACGTAGCATGTACACGTACGTACAGCGGCCGGGGTGCAAGAAAGAAAATACGGCCACGTATGTGTACATACGGGCGGGGTCTCAAACGCCTACTAGCGCATACGTATGGCCAGGGCTCGTGTACATGGCTGGGTCGGAATGGAGAAATAGCGTCGTCGTTGTGTTCATGGGGAGGCAACGGAATGCGTCGTGTTCATGGGGAGGCAACGGAATGCGTCATGTTCATCGGGAGGCAATGGAACGCGTGGGAGCCAACCGGCTGGGTCGGAACGGAATGCGTGGTCATGTTCATCGAGAGGGCTTGGATGGAACAGGCGATGGAAACGAGGCCTGGCGTACCGCACAACAGAGGAAACAGACCTCCTACGTTCGAAACTGGGTCCTGTTGATCGGGAGGCGTCTGGCGTACCGCAAAACGGAGGAAACGGACCTCCTACAGTCAAAACGGGGGTCCTGTTGATCGGGAGGGGTGTGGCGTACCGCAAAACGGAGGAAACGGACCTCCTACGGTCGAAACGGGGGTCATGTTCATCAGGAGGGGTGTGGCGTACCGCAAAACGGACGAAACGGACTTGTGTTGGAGCGCTACGGTCGAAACGGGGGTCCTATTCATCGGGAGGGGTCTGGCGTACCGCAAAACAGGACTCCAAGAGATATTGTTCATCTCCACCGTCGACCTCCTCCAGCCTCCACGGGCTACCGTCGACCTCCTCCAGCCTCCACGGGCTCCTGTTCATCCAGCCTCCACCGCGTGCTACTCCACCAGCTACTGTTCAACCACCCCTCCATGGGCACCCCTCCATTGTCTACTGTTCATCCAGCCCTCCACACCACGGGGTCATGTTCAACCACCCCTCCACGGGCACCCCTCCACCGTCTACTGTTCATCCAGCCCTCCACCACACAACGGGGTCATGTTCATCCAGAGGCAACGCCACCGCTCACTGTTCATCCAACCCCCCCCCCCCCGCAACACTCACTTTTCATCCCAGAGGCAGCATCAATCGGCTTCAGTTAGCAGCAGTAGCGAAGGAATCGCTCGATCGGGTTCAGTTAACAGTCGATCGATCGCTCGGGTTCAGTAACGCGTAGCCTGCAGTGCAATCGCTCGGGTTCAGTTAGAGCCCAACACCTCACTCGGGTTCAGTTAGAGCCAACGCCTCGCACACACGTGCGTACGTGTATGAGAGAAACGCGCATCGCTCGCCCCCCGACCTCCCACCGTAACCGGGAACTCCCCGAAATTTTCCTCGCCCTCGCTTCTACCACGGTTTTTTCCGTCATGGACGGCCCAAAGAATGTCATGCAGCTGCGTCTCCGGCCCGCCCAGGACGAAAAGCCCATTTTCTGTCATGATTTTTTTGTCATAGAAGTAGGAGCCCACCACATCTATGATGATACCGGGTTTTGTCACAATTATCGTCATAGAAGTGCCATATGTATGACAGAAAAAAATTCGTTCGGCCGAAAATGTCACGGATGTGTCTTTTTTTGTAGTGTGAGCTACTGATAAAGAGCAAGGAAGAGGCGGAGATCTTCAATGATCTACCCCTGTTTGATGTGGATATCTTAAATAACTTCATTGATGAATGGTTTGAAAACCCCAACATCAACCTCGATGACCTTGAGCTTCCAATTGGCATCAGTGTCTCTTTCCACAGTGTCATTGCTTCTGAGCTGGCTCTAGCTCAGAAGATTGTTGAATTGAAGAAAAAAATTGATTATGAGAAGGCTCGGTTCAAGAAGAATGTGGCTAATGATAACCCACAAGTATAGGGGATCGCAACAGCTTTCAAGGGTAGAGTATTCAACCCAAATTTATTGATTCGACACAAGGGGAGCCAAAGAATATTCTCAAGTATTAGCAGCTGAGTTGTCAATTCAACCACACCTGGAAACTTAGTATCTGAAGCAAAGTGTTTAGTAGCAAAGTAATATGATAGTGGTGGTAGCAGCAACAAAAGTAAAGACAGCAAAAGTAATGTTTTTGGTATTTTGTAGTGATTGTAATAGTAGCAGCGGGAAATCAAATAAGCGAGAACCAGTATATGGAAAACTCGTAGGCACCAGATCAGTGATGGATAATTATGCCGGATGCGGTTCATCATGTAATAGTCATAACATAGGGTGACACAGAACTAGCTCCAATTCGTCAATGTAATGTAGGCATGTATTCTGTATATAGTCATACGTGCTTATGGAAAAGAACTTGCATGACGTCTTTTGTCCTACCCTCCCGTGGCAGCGGGGTCCTATTGGAAACTAAGGGATATTAAGGCCTCCTTTTAAAAGAGAACCGGAACAAAGCATTAGCACATAGTGAATACATGAACTCCTCAAACTATGGTCATCACCGGGAGTGGTCCCGATTATTGTCACTTCGGGGTTGCTGGATCATAACACATAGTAGGTGACTATAGACTTGCAAGATAGGATCAAGAACTCACATATATTCATGAAAACATAATAGGTTCAGATCTGAAATCATGGCACTCGGGCCCTAGTGACAAGCATTAAGCATAGCAAAGTCATAGCAACATCAATCTCAGAACATAATGGATACTAGGGATCAAACCCTAACAAAACTAACTCGATTACATGATAAATCTCATCCAACCCATCACCGTTCAGCAAGCCAATGATGGAATTACTCACGCACGGCGGTGAGCATCATGAAATTGGTGATGGAGGATGGTTGATGATGACGACGACGACGAATCCCCCTCTCCGAAGCCCCGAACGAACTCCAGATCAGCCCTCCCGAGAGGTTTTAGGGCTTGGCGACGGCTCCATATTGCAAAACGTGATGATTTCTTCTCTATGATTTTTTTCTCTCCGAAAGCAAATATATAGAGTTGGAGTTGGCGTCAGAGGGTTTCCAGGGGGGCCACGAGGTAGGGGGGCGCGCCCTAGGGGGGCACCCCCCACCCTCGTGAGAAGGGTGTGGGCCCCCTGGTCTTCATCTTTGGCCTAGATTTTTTATTGTTTTTTCTAAGATGTTCCATGGAGTTTCAGGTCATTCCGAGAATATTTGTTTTTTGCACATAAAACAACATCATGGCAATTCTGCTGAAAACAGCTTCAGTCTAGGTTAGTTCCATTCAAATCATACAAGTTAGAGTCCAAAACAAGGGCAAAAGTGTTTGGAAAAGTAGATACGACGGAGACGTATCAGCCAATCTCAGTGTGGCTGATGTTCAAAGCTTCACGCAGACGTTGCATGAGCTCAAAGAGCAGTTCCACCAGAAACGCCAGGAAGCAAGGGTTCAAGAGAGAGAATGAAGTACTTTGCCGAGAAAAGTGTTCAAGCTCACAATGAAGCAGAAAAGCGCAAGGCTCTGGGGCGACCTGCCATCGACCCCAGAATAGCTGCCAAGAAGAAGAAGAAGCATGTTGTGGCCCAAGCTGAAGCATCAGGGCAGGAAGAACCTCGCATTGTCTTCCCGGCCAGTATGATAGGCTCGCAGCCTAAGGTCCCCACAGCTGCTTCAGAACTCAAGAAAACAAGGGGAGCTGAAGCCGAAGCCCGTAAGCAGACCAAGAACACCACTGACGATGCTCCACCAACCAAGAAAAGAAAAACCAAGAAGAAAGATCGGGCTGCTCCCACATAGCCCCTTCTTGTCGAGCCAAACTCAGTTGCTCGTCCTGCGTCTGAACACCGTGAGCGCCAGTTGATAGTTCATGAGCCTGCTACCACAGAGGCTCCTGAAGCTGAAGAAGATCCAGTTGTTGACCCCACCACAGCTGAAGACATTGGTCCCCAAGACAATGTTGAAGATGATGAAGTCCTTCCTCAGATTGAGCACAACATGGTATCATCGCCTGTTCTGACAAACAACAAACTCATCAGCATTGGTCGTCCTTTGACGCCAATTGCTCAGGATGATTCATGGGCTGATCACCCTCAAGACTCCCCCCGTCAAGAATCACCAAGTACTCCCCCACCTCAAGCCACCACTCCAGTGCTTGAAGATGATGAATTTGTGGCCCAGCCGACCCCCTCTCCAAAGGCGTCGCCCGCACTTCGCAGGCTTCACAAAGGACCAAGGCCATGATACGTCTCCAACGTATCTATAATTTATGAAGTATTCATGCTATTATATTATCTGTTTTGGATGTTTATGGGCTTTATTAGACACTTTTATATTATTTTTGGGACTAACCTATTAACCCAGAGCCCAGTGCCAGTGCCACTTTCTGTTTTTTCCTTGTTTTAGAGTATCACAGAAAAGGAAAATCAAATGGAGTCCAATTGACCTGAAACTTAACGAAACTTATTTTTGGACCAGAAGAAGCCCACGGGGTATCGGAGATGGACCAGGAGAGTTGCGGGCTGCCCACGAGGGTTGGGGCGCGCCCACCCCCTGGGCGCGCCCCCTGCCTCATAGACAGCCAGGAGATCCACTGACGTACTTCTTCCTCCTATATATATCCATATATCCTAAAAACTTCGGGGAGCAGAATAGATCGGGAGTTCCACCTCCAGAATCCTCCGTAGCCACCGAAAACCAATCTAGACCCGTTCCTGCACCCTGCCGGAGGGGGAATCCCTCTCTAGTGGCCATCTTCATCATCCCAGTGCTCTCCATGACGAGGAGGGAGTAGTTCTCCCTCGGGGCTGAGGGTATGTACCAGTAGCTATGTGTTTGATCTCTCTCTCGTGTTCTTGAGGGGTACGATCTTGATGTATCGCGAGCTTTGCTATTATAGTTGGATCTTATGATGTTTCTCCCCCTCTACTCTCTTGTAATGGATTGAGTTTTCCCTTTGAAGTTATCTTATCGGATTGAGTCTTTAAGGATTTGAGAACACTTGATGTATGTCTTGCGTGGGATACCCGTGGTGACAATGGGCTATTCTATTGATTCACTTGATGTATGTTTTGGTGATCAACTTGCGGGTTCCACCCATGAACCTATGCATAGGGGTTGGCACACATTTTTGTCTTGACTCTCCAGTAGAAACTTTGGGGCACTCTTTGAAGTACTTTTGTGTTGGTTGAATAGATGAATCTGAGATTGTGTGATGCATATCGTATAATCATACCCCAGGGATACTTGAGGTGACATTGGAGTATCTAGGTGACATTGGGGTTTTGGTTGATTTGTGTCTTAAGGTGTTATTCTAGTACGAACTCAATGATAGATCGATCAGAAAGGATAACTTTGAGGTGGTTTCGTACCCTACCATAATCTCTTCGTTTGTTCTCTGCTATTAGTGAATTTTGAGTGACTCTTTGTTGCATGTTGAGGGATAGTAATGTGATCCAATTATGCTATTATTGTTGAGAGAACTTGCACTAGTGAAAGTATGAACCCTAGGCCTCATTTCCTAGCATTGCAATATCTTTTGCGCTCACTTTTATCATTAGTTACCTTGCTTTTTTATATTTTCAGATTACAAATACCCATATCTATCATCCATATTGCACTTGTATCACCATCTCTTCGCCAAACTAGTGCACCTATACAATTTACCATTGTATTGGGTGGGTTGGGGACACAAGAGACTCTTTGTTATTTGGATGCAGGGTTGCTTGAGAGAGACCATATTCATCCTATGCCTACCACGGATTGATAAAGCTTAGGTCATCCACTTGAGGGAAATTTGCTACTGTCCTACAAACCTCTGCACTTGGAGGCCCAACAACGTCTACAAGAAGAAGGTTGTGTAGTAGACATCAGGCCACAAGTCACTCTGTCGAGCGTTCCAGAAGGAGAAGAGCACCACAACTCAGTGGCACGACAAGTGTTCCCTGACGCCACTCCAACTGTGAACGTCTCAGAATCTGAAGCCAAAGCTGCTGAAGACAATCCGGCTGCATCAGCTGTTGATCAAGAAGTACCCCGTCAAGAAGAAGAACGTGTTACTACACCCCCGTCCAACCCTAAAGTTGTTCTAGAGGAGAACGTGTCCGACCCTCTAGCTACTCGAGTGGAGGTTGAAAATACTGAGGCGGCCACTAACACCAATACTGAAGCCAATGACGTTGTCATGGCCGACGCTAATGTGGCGTTTGAAGCTCATGTGGTGCCAGAAGTGAATGCACGTGAAGCCAATGCTGCATCTGAAGCAAATCTGCAACTTGAAGCCCACGCCTCTGCTCCTGTACCACCTCCAAGGCCACACACCATCGAGCAAGCATATGATTGTGGTCAGCTTGTTACTGTCCGCTGGCCCATTCTGGTTCCTCCACCTGCTGCCGGTCCATAATTTGACTATCATGTAGAGCACAGGCCTCAGGTCCAGAAGCCGAAGCCAAGGCTGCCAAGGTTTCCAGGTACTGCAACTTCACCAGGATCTTTCAATGCAAATGGCTTCATAGCACACAACACCTTCTTTGATAGCGCCAAGAATCCATATTCCAAGCCAAGAATATCATCTGATACGTTCTGGAGTTATCAGCAGCGCAGTTACTATTCCTGCATCTTATACAATCAGGGGCGCATTTTTCCTCATATGCGTCTAGACTGTGAAGCCATGGCTGGCCTGCCCTGCCTAGAAGAAGCCCTTGACTGCTTCAGAGATGCTGGCCTTCTACAGTTTGTGACTGCCAAAGAACATTGGAATGAAGAGCTTCGGCTACAATTTTATGCTACCCTCCACATTCACGGCTACAGCAGGGATCCGAAGACTTGGATCCTTGAGTGGATGACAGGCGATGTACACCATGAAGCTAAAGCCCAAGACATCATTGAGCTTACTGCCCTGCCCACTCCTGGCAAACACTATGAACCAGGTTGTCAGCTACACCAGAATGCTTTGGAGAGCATTTTCCAGAAGCCAGAGCCTAAAATGAGCCAAATGCTAAGCATGATGAAGCCACTGCCCCATGACGCTGACTATCCCAAGGAGTTCTTTGTTGAAGACCTAGAGTATCTGCCCCGCACTATTTATCATATCATCAGGTGAACTCTTTGGCCTATCAAAGGACATTCTCCTACAGCGAAGCTTGAAGGAGCAATGAAGACATTGGTTTTCTATATCTTCAATGGCATCAGCTTCAATGCTCAAGACTTCTTCATCAGACAACTGGCTGCATCTGGCTCCGATATCTTTGGTTTGAAGTTCTATGCTCCATGGGTAATGCGCCTCCTCAAGCTTCACTCTGCAATCAACTATCAGCCTTCTGCACGCAATCATCTCATATTCTTGCCAGAGGTTGTTCTATCTGTCGAAGCCATATACCCAGAGCCTGCCAAAGAGCCTGTTTGTCTTCACAATGCTGATCACCAAAGCTTCACACAGCCCATTGAAGGAGTTCAAGCCGTCACTCGTGTTTATCCTTTGGCTAGCAATACACGTGCCCCTCGTACCCAAACTGAAGCCACTGAAAGCACAATTGCCCAAAGGTCTTAGAAGCGATCTCGTGTTATCAATGACCGAGAGCTCTAGTCACCCTGCACCAGAAACAGGATAAGCATCATGACTGGCTCAAGCGTCAAATGCAGAGCCTCTTGGTGGATGTCAATTGCATTCGCAACCTTGCCACCAAGAATGCCTTTGTCACTCATGAAACCTGCCGCCGGTCGTGGAAGAGTCTGACTCTGCTGAGCTCTGAAGATGATATTCAACATGATGGCTTCACGGAGAGATTCAAGTTTGATTCAACTCCTCCCCGGAACACTCACTTGCGTCGGACTCCGTCACTCGAAGACTCTGACTATTCTTCCTCAGCTGCAACTGTTAATGCCAGAGTCATTGATGACCAAGATGATGCTACTTCACCACCTCCAACTTTGGCGCGTATCGACACTACACCAAGTTCGTCTGCACCACCAAACCTCAACAACGACTCTACTGTTCGCCTACTCCTCATGGGAACGAGTAGAAAGCTCTATGTCTTCAAACCTTTTTGGTCATTACTGACAAAAGGAGGAGAAGCATGTGAGTTGATAGTCTTCAAGCGGGTCCATAAGGGTGGTTGCTATACATTTTCCAAGTGCTTACAACTCTCGCTTTTCATACATTTGGTTCTTTGAGTTGTAACACTTAAACTTGATGGTCGTCTGCTACCTTTTCGGTCAACTATGTGATGCGATGATAAATTCTGCATGTGCGACAATAAATTCCACATGAAGTCATTTTGCAGACGTCCATTTTTCATTATGCATGTCATTATCTTCACTATATCCCTTCATGCATGATGAATTGTTTTCATAAGTAGAAGAGGATCTCCACAAGTACAACCTGCCATGTGCATTTGCATTCAAAAGCAAAATACTTATATGCACATCTTCAGGGGGAGCCTTTTTGCTAATTACGAAGACAATACCTCAATCCTTTACAATTTCACATACTTTTATCCCCGTTGAAAACTTCAACCAGTTTGTCATCAATCACCAAAAGGGGGAGATTTTAAGTGCATCTAGTGCCACCCCTAGTTGGTTTTGGAGTATTGACGACAAACATGGTTGAGGGACTAATGTGTTTATGAGAATTGCAGGATAACACAGGTAGTAGTCACTCATTGATTCGATTTACCTACCGGAGATGACCCCTAAAAATGTGTGAAGACATTGAAGACAATGGTGGTATGTGAAGATATTCACGCTGAAGACTATGACATGAGAAGACATCGCATGAAGACTTTGGAGCGCGAAGACATAGTTGTTTCGTAGTTTCATTTTCTTCTTTGTTGAGTCATAGTAACCACCGTACTGCTAAGTGGGGTACAAGTGAACAAAGTTAGAATGACTAAAGTGATGCTCAACCAAATCCTAAGTCTTCGAGCGAAGACAATGAGAACAAAACTTATCCAGAGCTGGATAAGTCAGCTTTACTTGTAGCCCAAGTCAAGCTGCCGCATGTGTTTGAAATCTGACTGTTGGAACATGTGTCAGTTCCTTAGTGACCCAGGGTCATTTCATACAAATCAGGTCGGGTTGCCTAGTGGCTATAAATAGCCCACCCCCTACACCATAAATTGGTGGCTGCTCAGAGTTAGCGCACGGCTTTTGTCGTTTGAGAGCAACCCAACTCCGAAGCCTTTGAGAGAGAAATCCTTGCGAGGATAAAGCCCTAAACACCCAGAGCCAAAGAGTGTTAGGCATCACTGAATTCTTTCTGTCTATGTGATCTGAAGACTTGTTACACTTGAGGACTGTGTATCCTCCAGCCGGTTAGACATCGCGTTCTGAGCATCCAAGAGTCATTGTGGATCGCCGGTGAATGAAGTCTGTGAAGGTTTGGAAGTCTACCTTGAAGACTTACCTGAGTGATTGGGCGTGGACTGGGTGTCCTTAGCTCAAGGGGAATAAGGTGAAGACACGGTCTTCTGAGTTGAATCTCAGCCTCCATAACCAGACGTATAGTTGTCACAACAGCTGGAACTGGTCCAACAAATCCTTTGTCTTCACCAAGCAACTGGTTCTATCTCTTCCCTCTCCTTACTTACAGTTGATCTTCGTGAAGTCATTGCTCGCTTGCATTGTCTGTTTGACTTCACTATGTGACTGTTTGTTCTGATTGGCTTCATACTATCTTCCATCCTGATCCATACTTCCTAGCTGCTAACAGTCTTCGTGCTTTCACTTCATTGTATACTTGACTTTGGCTTGCCTAGTGTAGTCTACCTTCCGCGGCATGTTAATAGGTTCATTTCTATCAGTTGTCTTCGAAACTTCCATGTTTTGAAGACTTCCATAAAAATCGCCTATTCAACCCCCCCTCTAGTCGATAACTAGCACTTTCAATTGGTATCAGAGCAAGGTACTCCCTTGTTCTGCGTGATTCGGTTTGACCACCTGGAGTTTTAGCTATGTCGACTACAGGGATAATCAAAGTCTCCGATGCGTGCCATGTCTTCGATGGAACTGAATATCCCTACTGGAAGAATGATATGCGCATGCATCTTGAAGCCATTAATGTCGACCTCTGGTATGTCGTCAAGAATGGCATTCCCAAGACTGGTGAAGGTGTCACCCCTGTTGATGTCAAGAAGTTCGTTCAACTGGATTCTACTGCCAAGAACATCATTTGTGGTCATCTGACCAAAGGACAGTATGGCCGTGTGAGTGCTCTGGAAATGTCGAAGCTAGTCTGGGACTGGCTCTCCAAGGTCAACGAAGGCGTCTCAACCCAGAGAGATCAAAGTATCAGTGTTCTTCGCAACCTCTTCAACCGCTTCAAGAGAAACGACAATGAGAATGTTCAGCTCACTTTTGATCGCCTCACTGACATCACAAATGAGCTTCATGCTCTCGGCGCTACTGAGATCACCAAGCATGAAATCGTCAAGACACTCCTGAGATCACTTGACAGCTCGTTTGACACCCTAGCCCTGATGATTCAAGAACGCCCTGACTTCAAGACACTCGATCCGTCTGACATACTTGAAAGGCTCAACACACATGACTTTCAGCTTTCTGAGAAAAGAGATATCTACGGTCCCAACTATGGCCGAACTCGTGCTTTGAAGGCAAAAGTTGTTTCCTCATCTGAAGAAGAATCTGGAGTCCCAACTACGGTCCCAACATTGGAAAGGAGCTTGCTATGCTTGTGAAGAAGTTCCAAAAATTCACCAAGAAGAAAGGCTTCAGAAAGTCTTCACGCTCCAGCTCAAGAAATGATGAAGCTTCTACTCATGACTACAAGAAAAGAACATGTCACAAGTGCAAGAAACCTGGTCACTACATCTCTGAGTGTCCGCAGTGGGACAATGAGAAGAAGCAGAAGAGCAAGGAATATGATTCTGATGACAACAAGAAGAAGAAATACTCAAAGTCTTCTTCCAAGTCTTCCTCAAAGTCTTCATCACACAGGAAGAGCTCATCTGGCAAGGCTCGTGCGTTTGTTGGCAAGGAAATGGATTCAGAGGAGGAGTTGCTTCTAAGAAGGCGGAGGTGGAGTCTGAGGAGGAGTCCGATTCTAGCGTTGCAAGTCTAGCTACAGCCTACGTTGCCAAGTCCATCTTCAACACTCAAGACAATGGCTTCGTCACCTACCCTGATGCTAATGACAATGACGACTCCGCTCCCACCTATTGCTTCATGGCACGTGGTGCCAAGGTAAACTCACGCAATGCTTACTATCAAACATCCAGTGAAGATGACTCTGATTGTGATTCCAAACCCAGCTACAAAACACTTGCTAAAATTGCAACTGAACAACAAAAAGCTATGGAACATATTCAAAAACTGTTAGACAAAAGCAGTGACCTGTTGGACGCAGAAATGACTCAATCTCAGTCCTTAATTGAAGACATAAAAAGTCTTCATGTTAAGTATGAGGAACTTGAAAGTCATCATGAAACGCTCTCAACAACTCATGAAAAGCTTTCCTATGATTATCTTCAAAGGAAGCAAGAACTTGAGAAATTGAGAGCAGTTCATGAAGATCTTTAAAAGGAAAACGAGTCACTTCACGCTCAACAGATCAGCCCCGCTTAGGAAGGATTTGAACCACCATGTCTAAAATGCCTTGAGTGTGATAACGCTACTTCTGTTGCTGAATGTTCTACTGCTGCTACTATTGCAATATCTTCAACTGTTGAAGTGTTTGCCAGGTATATTGGTACTAACTGCAGGAATGGGACACCTATGAAGAAAATCTGGGTGCCCAAAAGGTGTCTGGAGAATCTTCCTGTGAATGTCATCATGACACCACAAGGGAATAAGACAAACCCCAGACCAAAGGCTTCATATGGTCCAAAGGCTTCATACTGATAGAGGACTCACCAGAGTCGCCCTAACACAAATGTTTTGCAAGGAAACCATACTCAGGCCTATGAATATGAGTGTGTTTCATCAAACCGCCATGTTCATAAGACCAAGAACTACTCTGCTTATTCTTATGAATATTATTCACCTCCTGCAAAACTATTTGCTAGGGCTCCAAAGCCAAAGTTCTCAGATGCTGCACTTAGACTCATTGCTTCGAAGCCACCCCTGAAGATGTGGGTGGTTAAGAAAACTTAACTCTCTTTTGCAGGGAAAGGTCTCCAGCCGGAAATCAAAGGCGTCTGAAGCTATTGCTGGGGACCTAAAACATCTTGTGGGGCGCAAGATAAAATGCCCAAATGGTCTTATTATGTATTTCGTTCCTGAGTCGCTTGCTATTCATCCTAGCTATCAGTCCTAACCTCGATCTAAGCTTTCATAATCCACTTGCTCATCAAATGTTTATGCTTCACAATGCTCTTCGTGAAGCCTATCCCCCCTAACTGCACTTTAGGGTATGACGCCAGCTGTCGGTGTCAAAACCGGCGGATATCGGGTAGGGGGTCCCGAACTGTGCGTCTAAGGCGGATGGTAACATGAGGCGGGGGACACAATGTTTACCCGGGTTTGGGCCCTCTCAATGGAGGTAATACCCTACTTCCTGCTTGATTGATCTTGATGATATGAGTATTACAAGAGTTGATCTACCACGAGATCGGAGAGGCTAAACCCTAGAAGCTAGCCTATGGTATGATTGTTGTTGTCCTATGGACTAAACCCTCCAGTTTATATAGGCACCGGAGGGAGCTAGGGTTACACAGATTCGGTTACAAGGGAGGAGATCTACATATCCGAATCGCCAAGCTTGCCTTCCACGCAAAGGAGAGTCCCATCCGGACACAGGACGAAGTCTTCAATCTTGTATCTTCATAGTCCAACAGTGCGGCCAAAGTATATAGTCCGGCTGTCCGAGGACCCCCTAATCCAGGACTCCCTCAGTAGCCCTTGGACCAGGCTTCAATGATGATGAGCCCGGTGGATAGATTGTCTTCGGCATTGTAAGGCAGGTTCCTCCTCCGAATACTCCATAGAAGATTTTGAACACAAGGAGTGTCCGGCTTTGCAAAACAAATTCCGCATACCACTGTAGAGAGTATAATATTTCCACAAATCTAATCTGTTGACGACTTTTCATAACGTGGCATCACGCCATGGCCCTGGTTATTATTCGAACCGTTTTTCTCAACTAGCTACTTCACATATTGCGAGGCAGTTTTCTTGGCACGTCTTGTCGAAGCAGAGATCGTGTCCCCTTATCACGGGATTCTCATCAATACGAGTCTGGGTAACCCAACCGCGCCATCAATCACGGCGCTTGGGGAATAAGCAAGTTTTACCAGGCAAGTGGGGAGGCGCATAGTTTCTTCCGCCCTTATAAAGGGATAAGGACTCCTCTTTTTTACCCACGCCTTCTTCTTCCCTGCCCATACATTCTCGCGAACTCGAGCTCCAGCGCCCAAGATCGCATTTTCTCCGAAGAACCACTCCGAATATGTCCGGAGCGGGAGGCAAGTGGATGGCCTCTACCGTCCGGAAGAAGGACATCAAGAAACTTCGGGAGGCCGGGTATCTAGCCCAGGAGATCGGCCACCGTCTCCCGACGGCGGGACAGATCGTCCCTACCCGGGAACCCCACAAAAGGGTCGTATTCCTCCCTCACTTTATCCGGGGGCTAGGGTTTCCCCTCCACCCATTTGTTCGCGACATCATGTATTATTACGGGATCGATTTTCATGATCTATCCCCCAATTCCTTCCTCAACATCTCGACATTCATTGTCGTGTGCGAGGCTTTTCTCCACATCCTGCCACACTTCGGCTTATGGCTGAAGATCTTTAATGTGAAGCCCAAGGTAGTGGGCGGTGAGCACGCAGAGTGCGGGGGCGCTATGGTGAGCAAGATGCCCAATGTCACATGGCCAACAGGTACCTGATCCGCGCGGTAGGAAGTGGGCCGCTGCTCCCTAGTTCCGATCTGGAGCCCCTCTGCGGCTCACATCCTGGCTCAAGAAGGGCCTGGACTGGTCTTTGTCTGACGAACTGTTGGCGCTCCAGACACGCGTCAAGGGTATGGAAGACAAGAATATCGAACTTGTCAATGTAGTCCAGGTGATGTTAGTCCGTCGGATCCTACCTTGTCAACACCGGACTTGCAATCTGTGGGAATTCGATCTGACCAAGCACCAGACCCTGCGAGAGCTCTTTGGCTCCTCGCACGAAGGCATCTGGAAGGTGCTTTTTAAGCCCGGCAAATCATGGCCGGACTCGGCCGAGGACCATGGGCACCAACTGTCCCGCCATGCAAGCTCGGTAAGTTACCATACGTTTTATTTGCATAACTCAAGGGAAATGCTTAATGTGTTTTACACAACTCTCCTAGGGATGGACGAAGAAGGCGGGGCGGATCCAATGTCTGGCCCCGCTGCCCGAAGAACCGGTCGGCCCACTTCTGACGAAGATGTTGGACTCAGCGCCTTATAAGGTGCCGGAGAAGAAGATCGAAAAGGAGGCCAAAAAGACCCGGGGCGGCCTTCATCACCGTGCCCGACCCGCCTACGAAGAGGACGAGGAGGAGGAAGATGAATCCCCAGTAGGGGGAAGAAAGAAGAGGACGGCCTCCGTACACTTGGAGGCCGAGTCGCCTAAAAGGGGAAAACTCTTCTTCCGGAAGAGTCCACTGCTGTCGCCGATAGCAGCCCGGCGTGGGATCCTAGGGCCCATCCCCTAGTGAACTCATAGGTATATAAAATCCGAACACGTTCATGTGTCCGGACCCATCATGGCATAGCATTTTGACCCGAGCCACATTTTTTGTAGTCCGACGGGGTCGCTGTCGGTGTCAAAACCGGCGGATCTCGGGTAGGGGGGTCCCGAACTGTGCGTCTAGGCTGGATGGTAACAGGAGGCAAGGGACACGAAGTTTTACCCAGGTTCGGGCCCTCTTGATGGAGGTAAAACCCTACGTCCTGCTTGATTAATATTGATGATATGGGTAGTACAAGAGTAGATCTACCACGAGATTGGAGAGGCTAAACCCTAGAAGCTAGCCTATGGTATGATTGTTGTTGTCTATGTTGTTGTCTATGTTGTCCTACGGACTAAAACCCTCCGGTTTATATAGACACCGGAGAGGGTTAGGGTTTCACAAAGTCGGTTACAATGGTAGGAGATTTGTATATCCGTATCACCAAGCTTGCCTTCCACGCCAAGGAAAGTCCTTTCCGGACACGGGACGAAGTCTTCAATTGTGTATCTTCATAGTCCAGGAGTCCGGCTGAAGGTATAGTCCGGCCATCCGGACACCCCCTAATCCAGGACTCCCTCAGTAGCCCCTGAACCAGGCTTCAATGACGACGAGTCCGGCGCGCAGTTTGTCTTCGGCATTGCAAGGCGGGTTCCTCCTCCAAGTACTTCATAGAAGATTTTGAACACAAAGATAGTGTCCGGCTCTGCAAAATAAGTTTCCACATATTGCCATAGAGAGAACAATATTTACACAAATCTAATCTGCTGACGTATTCCGTAGTGCGACACACCACGGCCAAGCCTTTATCCGAGTCGTTTCATTATCCCACCTCAGGGCGTTATGCGAGGCGGTTTCCTTGGCACGTCTTGTCAAAGCAGAGATCGTGTCCCCTTATTCCGGGATTCTCATCAATACGGGCGTGGGTAACCCAACCACGCCATTGATTACGGCGCTTGGAGATAACCGAGTTTTACCAGGCTGGTGGGGACATGTAGTTGCGTCCACCCATATAAGGGGATAAGGATCCACCTTTCCACCTACGCCTTCTTCCTCCTTTGCCTATCCATTCTTGCGCACTCGAGCTCCAGCGCCCAAGTCCGCACTCCCACCTCAACCTTCTCCAGCCATGTCCGGAGCAGGAGGCAAGTGGATGGTCTCCTCCGTCACGGAGGGACATATCAAAAAGCTGAGGAAGGCCGGATACCTGTCTAACAACATCGCGTACTGGCTTCCCGAAAAGGGGCAGCTCATCCCCACCCCTAGGCCCCATGAGAGGGTGGTGTTCCTCCCCCATTTCCTCCGCGGACTGGGCTTCCCTCTTCACCCATTTGTCCGGGGGCTCATGTTCTACTATGGCCTGGATTTCCACGATTTGGCCTCGAACTTCGTCCTCAACATCTCGGCGTTTATCATTGTGTGCGAGGCTTTCCTCCGCATCCGCCCCCATTTCCCTATGGCTCAAGACATTCAATGTCAAGCCGAAGGTGGTGCGCGGCAACCAGGCGGAGTGCGGAGGCGCCATGGTTGGCAAGATGGCCAACGTCTTATGGCTCGAGGGCTCCTTTGTGGAGACCCTGAAGGGGTGGCAATTGGGGTGGTTTTACATCACCGAGCCGCGCGACCCCGAATGGGTCGCACCCCCCGAGTTTCGATCCAGACCCCCTACACGGCTCACCTCCTGGAAGGAGACGGACCTGCCGTGGGGTAAGAAAGGAGAGCTGACCGGACTCCAAACATGCATCCAAACCCTGGTGGACAAGAAGCTCAAACTTGTCAACGTAATCCAGGTTATGCTCCCGCCTGATCCTCCCGTGTCAACAACGGGCTTTCACCCTGTGGGAGTTCGACCCGGCGCGGCACCAAAATCTGAGCAGGCTCTTCGACACGACGTACGAAGATGCCTGGAAGGTGCTTTTCAAGGGCGCCGAGGCCCCCGCATCCGCTACTGAGGATCGCGGATTCAGTACGCAGCGTCACGCTCATGCGGTAAGTTGTTTTTTTCCTTTCACAGGGTATCAGTTTTTCATGGTTTGACTCCATGTAGGATCTAAGCTCCCTTACCTTTGACAGGATTGGCAGGTGACGTCCGGACAGATCAACTGTCCGGCTCCTTTGCCCGAAGGCCCAGCAGACGCTCGCTTGGCGAAGCTGCTGGTTCCGGCACCCTATGTGGTGCCGGAGAAGAAGGCCGCAAAAAAGGCCACGGGGACTCGAAAGAGTGCCCGGCGCCAGGAGGTGTCAGATCCATCATCCGGCGGTTCCGAGGCGCATTCCTCTCGTGAAGACGAGGAGGAAGAAGAAGAGACCTCTCCCCCTCCAGCAGGAGGAGAGAAGAAAAGGAAGGCCGCCCTCTCTGGGGAGGCCGGAGGGTCCAAGAAGGGGAGAACCCTTCCTCCGGATTACTCCACCAACGCCGACGATGGCGGAGAGGAGTGGCAGCCCAGGGCCAAGCCCCTGGCAAAATCGTAAGTATCCGGATACCGGAGTAATTCATAGTATTCGTTTATTGCATAGCTTTCCCTTACGCCGAATATGTTTATGCAGCCCGCCCAAAGACCGGCTCGACGCGTCGTCGAGCGGCTCACTGGATTCGTAGGATGTGAACTCGCTTCCGACGGCTTCCTCCCCCCGCCCTACGGACGACACCGAGGTGTTGTCCCAACAGGTCCCAAGCCGGGAGGAGGTGGTCCTGGAGGCGCCGCAAGGCGACCTCCCGGACTCCAGGAGTAAAGGGGATGAAACCCCCCAGGGCTCCAAGTCCGGCTCTAGGCCGGACACCGCTCCGGAACCTTCAAAGGTTCCAGAGTCCGGCGGGGGACCTCCTTCCAAGAGGAGCAAGCCCACCGCGCCGGTGACCCCCGTCCAACCGGAGGCACCGGACAATATGTTGGAGGCGCTCCAAGGCGCCTCCATCGACGAGGAGCACCGCACTATTATGAGTGCGGTGGCCCAGAAGGTTCAGTCCGCCAAGAGCGGACTGACTGAAGCTTGTACTAGCCTTTTAACAGGCTTTGAGGTAAGTAAAGAATGTGTAAATAATATTACCACATAGACAGTAGCCCCTGATGCTCTGTTTGGCATTCGGGAAGAAAAGCCGAATAGAGGATCAAAATAAAATTCGCAGGAGTCTAACAAAAAAGAGTCAATATGCGTATGCAGGCTTCTCTGCTTGCGTCCGCCGTACTAACTGCGGAAGTGGACACGCTAAAGCAGAACCTCGAGCGGTCCGAGCAAGAGCTCGGGCGTGCCAAGAAGCAGCTCGAGGACAATGAAGGTAAGAGATACCTTGTTAAAATATATATATAAAGGTGCAATTGCAAAAAATGACAGGACTATCGTGGCTATTGTAGGGGCCACGTCTGAGGTGGCGACCCTTAAGCAGGCGCTGGCCGAGGCCGAGAACAGGGTGGCCACGGAGCGCACCGAGCGAGAGAAGTATGAGGCCAAGGTTGGCAAGGTACGGCAAGAGCTCCAGGCTCTCATGAAAAAGCATGAGAGTTTGGAGCTTGACTCAAAGACGCGAGCGTTCGAGCTCGCGGCGGCTATTGAAAATGCCAAGTCTGCCAAGGCCGAATCCCAAAAGACCCTCCAGGAGTTGGATGAGGTGAAGAAGATAGCGGCGGGTAAGGCATTCTTTATGCAAAGCAAACACATAAACGTGAGTTACTTGTTACTTACCTGAATCCAGAGCTCTCCAGGAGCATTCGTAGATCTTCCCCGGAGTGTATCCGATGCCGCTGCATTCTATCGAGCTGAGGAGGGCAGCTCGACAGAGAAGGTGTTCTGGTCTCAGTATGCTGGGGCCGGACACCCCGTACCCCTGAGCGGCCAGCTGAAGCAGCTAGTCGAGCTCCACAAGGCGGCCGAACAGGCCATGAAGGGCCTCTTGGTTCGGCTGTGGCCTGGAGAGGCTCCGCCTGGGAGCTATTTCGGGCTGGTGCGGCGGCTGGTGGAGGCCTGTCCAAGGCTCGAACTCATCAAGTGCTCCGTCTGCATTGAAGGTGCCCGTAGGGCCCTTGCCCGTGCTAAGGTGCACTGGGGCAAGCTGGATGCCGAGAAGCTTGTGAAGGACGGGCCACCGCCGGGGAAAGAGCATCGCAAGCCCGAGAATTACTATAAGGATGTTCTGAAGGGTGCCTGCCTTGTGGCGGATGAATGTTCTAGGGATGTAATTTTTGAGTGAAACTTGCTCGTTTTGTCCAGTGCACTGGAAACTTGTTCATGTGCGCTAAGCAATGCTGTTTGTAATTTAAAATATTACCTTTTGTGCGGCTGTTTATCAAATCTGAGAGATGGCAAGTCGTTGGCTTCTGCCCCCGCGCCGCTAGTGCTGGGGTGTTCGGGGATAAACCTGAGCGCTCTTTTTCCTATGTTTGGGTCCTTCGAGGGAGGCGCTCAGCCCAACGAACAAGGCAATCGGACTATAATGCGTGAACACTCTCACTTAGCCATAGAATTCTATAATTTTAAATTTCGGCGAAGCCCCTGGTATTCGGAAGACCGAGTTCGGGGCGCTATCCACGCCTTGGCCGGACAGAGCCGGCTCCTCGCCCTAAGCGGCATAAGTCTTTGGGGACTCGAAAGACCTCTCGAACAGCGACCAGCTCTCGCCTCATCATGACAGTCAGTTTTAGCTTTCTCCATTGAGGTGCTCGGCCTAGCTCAACTAGGGCACAATCGCAGTGGTTCTCCTAGTGCTACCTTACCCGATATAGCGGAACGTAAGGCACCAAAACATAGGAGCCGGGCAAACCCAACTATTGACCCAAGACATGATTCGGAGCCGATGCATATAATGCTATAAGTTCGGGGTGCCGCACTTGTTAAAGTGTTCGGACTTCTCACACCATATTGAGGGGTACTAAAGCCCCTGGCGTATTTTGGCCGTACCAACGTGTACGGGTGCAACATGTCGTTAAGGAACATATGCATTGTTTATTAAAAATAGACAAAAGCTATGCATTGTTTATTAAAAAGGGGCTGCGGTCAAAGTAGAACGACACAAATAATTTGATAAGTGGAAGGTTGGACTATTTAACATGTCTGTTCCAGGGGCAAGCTGCGGAATAGTATGCGGAACAGGTATACTGCTCGTGATAGAGACCACCTGGGAGTTCCGTGATGCGGCGTGGCTTGTCTGCTTCCCTGGTTCTTACATCGTTTGTGTGGCAATTGAACTGCCGAACAGGCCTTCCGAAGGATGGAGTCCTGAAAGTAAGAGAAAATTAAAAAATCGGCAGCCCCTGGTACGGTTTAAGCCGCGTTTCGAGCGTGCCGTGATGGTGCCCCTCCCCGTGTACCCATGGTATCTCTAGAGCGTAGTTATGTATGCGAACTACTGGCGTCGCCTTTTTGCGAGGGTTGGGGTTGGGGCCGCATTGCTATGCCTGCTCGGATCGTGCCAGGCGGTCTTGTTGTAGGTTACTCCGGGCGCACTTGACGGTGTCCGGTCGTTTAATGGCCGGACTGGAGAACTGCCTGGAGAGGCTGCTTTGTACTTCCGCTGCAAGGGCCGCCATGTGCTCCTCCGTTCGGGGAGAGCATTCGGTGTTTCCATTGACCGTAATTACTCCTCGAGGTCCTGCCATCTTTAGCTTAAGGTATGCGTAGTGCGGTACTGCATTGAACTTGGCGAATGCGGTTCGCCCGAGCAGTGCGTGATAACCACTGCGGAGCGGGACTATGTCGAAGACTAACTCCTCGCTTCGGAAATTATCCGGAGATCCGAAGACCACTTCAAGTGTGACTGAGCCTGTACAGTTGGCCTCTACACCTGGTATTACGCCTTTAAAGGTCGTTTTGGTGGGCTTAATCCTCGAGGGATCTATGCCCATTTTCCGCACTGTATCCTGGTAAAGCAGGTTCAGGCTGCTGCCGCCGTCCATAAGGACTCTAGTGAGATGAAATCCGTCAATAATTGGGTCTAGAACCAATGCAGCAAAGCCGCCATGACGGATGCTAGTGGGATGGTCCCTTCGATCAAAGGTGATCGGGCAGGAGGACCATGGGTTGAACTTTGGGGCGACTGGCTCTACTGCGCATACGTCCCTTAGCGCGCGCTTCCGTTCCCTTTTGGGGACGTGGGTTGCGTATATCATGTTCATCGTCCGCACTTGTGGGGGAAAACCCTTCTGTCCACTCTTGTTCGGCGGCCGGGGCTCCTCGTCATCATCGCTATGCGGCCCCTTGTCTTCATTTTCGGCATTTAACTTGCCTACCTGCTTGAACACCCAACAATCCCTGTTGGTGTGATTGGCCGGTTTTTCGGGGGTGCCATGTATCTATCACAAGCGGTCGAGTATTCGGTCCAAACTGGACGGGCCCCTAGGATTCCTTTTGAATGGCTTTTTCTGTTGACCGGATTTAGAGCCTCTGAATCCGGCATTAACTGTCGTATCCTCAGCATTGTCACCGTTAATGCGGCGCTTCTGCTTGTTGCGACGCGACCTACTACTGCTGTCCCTGGTGTCTGAATTACCAGGGTTCTTGGTCATGTTGTTGCTACGAGCGAGCCAGCTGTCTTCTCCCACGCAAAAGCGGGTCATGAGTGTCGTGAGTACTGCCATAGATTTCGGCTTTTCCTGTCCAAGGTGCTAGGCCAGCCACTCGTCACGGATATTGTGTTTGAAGGCTGCTAGGGCCTCCGCGTCCGGACAATCGACTATTTGATTCTTCTTTGTTAGGAACTGTGTCCAGAATTGCCTGGCCGATTCCTCTGGCTGCTGAATTACGACACTTAGGTCATCGGCGTCTGGGGGTCGCACATAAGTGCCCTGGAAATTGTCGAGGAATGCGGCTTCCAGGTCCTCCCAACAACTGATTGATCCTGTTGGCAAGCTGTTAAGCCAATGCCGAGCTGGTCCTTTAAGCTTGAGTGGGAGGTATTTGATGGCGTGGAAATCATCGCCGCGGGCCATGTGGATATGAAGGAGATAATCTTCGATCCATACCGCAGGATCTGTTGTGCCATCATATGATTCGATGTTTACGGGTTTGAAACCCTCAGGGATTTTATGATCCATTATTTCGTCTGTGAAGCATAGTGGGTGTGCGGCGCCTCTGTACTGGTCTATATCATGACGTAGCTCCAATGATCTTTGTCTACTGTGTTCGGCCCTGCCGAATTTGTGGCCGGCGTGACGGTTATCGTCTCGAGTAGTGGGGCGCCCATGCGATCCGTAGATCGATCTTGTTTCCCTTGCCTTGTCCTCCAACATATCTCGTAAGTCCGGCGCATATTCCCGTGCCATGGTACAGGGTGCGGCTTGAGTGGAGGGCCGAGAGGCCTCTCTATCACGGCCACGAGGTGGTCGGTCGGCCGCATCAAGTGCTTCCTCCTCTAATCGAGGTAGCAACCTGCGCTTTGGGTAGCTCTTGGAGGGGCGTTCAAGTTTATGCTCTTCGGTCGCAAGGACTTCAGTCCATCTGTCGACTAGCAAATCTTGATCAGCTCTAAGCTGTTGCTGGTTTTTCTTGAGGCTTCTTCCCGTGGCCATAAGCCTGCGTTGAAAACGCTCTTGCTCGACGGTATCCTCTGGCATGACGAATTCGTCGTCGTCGAGGCTTGCCTCGTCTTCGGAGGGAGGCATATAATTATCATCCTCGACCTCTATGTCAGCCACTTTCTCATGAGGGCTGGTTTCTCCATCCTCCTGTGCTAAATCTCGCTGGAGGGGGTTTTCTTCGGTGCTTTCCGGAGTATTATTATCTCCCATGTTGGAATCGCCGCATTTGTTTTGGCGGGATTTTGAGCGGCGCCGCTGACGCCGGCGCTTAGGCTGTTTCTTGGAGGGGTCATCCTCCGTTGTTCCATCGCCATCTCCTTCTTCTGGGGTGTCCACCATATATATGTCATATGACGAGGTGGCTTTCCAGGGCCTAGTAGGCGATGGTTCTTCATTATCTCCTTCATCGGTGTCCATACCATCGATGTCTTCGGAGTCGAAGTCGAGCATGTCGGTTAAATCATCGACAGTGGCTACAAAGTGGGTGGTGGGTGGGCTTTGAATTTCTTCATCGTCCGTACCCCAACCTTGCTGATCGTAGTCCGGCCAGGGCTCTCCTGATAAAGAGAGAGACTCTAGTGTCTTCAGAATATCGCCGAAAGGCGAGTGCTGAAAGATGTCCGTGGCAGTAAACTCCATGATCGGCGCCCAATCGGATTCGATCGGCGGGGGCGCGGAGGGTTCGGAGTCTGGAGAGGAGTCTGGCTCCTTGGAGTCACGAGTCTCGCGGAGTGCGGGGATGGTGTTCGGCTCAATCACCGTTGGGATCGCAGCCCCTAAGGCGGCGTCCAACCGCCCATCCTCGATCGGCGCAGTTGGCGCTGAATTAAGGGTCGAAGCCGATGCGGGTGCGGCCTCTAGGGCACTGTTCGGCGGCAGAGCTAGATCATGCTCGTCGGGATAGTGCGGCGCGCTCGGCAGTGGCTTGAATCCTTCGAAGATCAAGTCCCCGCGGATGTCAGCCGTGTAGTTTAAACTTCCAAATCTGACCTGGCGGCCAGGGGCGTAGCTTTCGATCTGCTCCAGATGGCCAAGTGAATTGGCCCGCAGTGCGAAGCCGCCGAAGACGAAGATCTGTCCGGGGAGGAAGGTCTCACCCTAGACTACATCGCCATTGACGATCGTGGGAGCCATCAAGCCTGACGGCGACGTCACAAAGGAACTCTCAATGAAAGCACCAATGTCAGTGTCAAAACCGGCGGATCCCGGGTAGGGGGTCCCGAACTGTGCGTCTAGGCCGGATGGTAATAGGAGGCAAGGGATACGAAGTTTTACCCAGGTTCGGGCCCTCTCGATGGAGGTAAAACCCTACATCCTGGTTGATTAATATTGATGATATGGGTAGTACAAGAATAGATCTACCACGAGATCGGAGAGGCTAAACCCTAGAAGCTAGCCTATGGTATGATTGTTGTTGTCTATGTTGTTGTCTATGTTGTCCTATGGACTAAAACCCTCCGGTTTATATAGACACCAAAGAGGGTTAGGGTTACACAAAGTCGGTTACAATGGTAGGAGATCTGTATATCCGTATCACCAAGCTTGCCTTCCACGCCAAGGAAAGTCCTTTCCGGACACGGGACGAAGTCTTCAATCTTGTATCTTCATAGTTCAGGAGTCCGGCTGAAGGTATAGTCCGGCCATCCGGACACCCCCTAATCCAGGACTCCCTCAGTCCCGTTCCGAACAATCCTCGTCTAAGGATTTGCTGAGCTCGGATGCCATGGAGAGTGGGACGCCTCCGAAGGCCCCTCCCCCAAACATGTGATCAACACCCAGGCATCGTCCTAGAGGGACTCCGTCCAAGGAGGGGCGGAGAAAATCATGAAGGCGGCGCCTGGAGGTCAAACTTTAGGGGCCAGAGACATGGGGGAGATGATCCCCATAGGAGTCGACGGAGGGGACCATCTTGAACTCAGCCCCCAGTCGGACACAGTTTCGGAGACCAATACGGCTCGGGAATCAAGCAGGCGGCCTTCCTCGGCTGGAGAGGGCGTCCCTGTTCCACCGGCGACCTCTGTCCAACCAGAGGCATCGGGTGCTTTATTGGCGACACTGAAGAGCGCCTCAATCGTCAATGAACATCGTGCCCTTATGGGTGCGGTGATTGAGAAGATTCGGTCCGCTAAAAATGGACTGAATGAAGCCTGTATCGGCCTTATAAGAGGTTTTGAGGTATGTTTTATACGGTTTCGAAGATTGTCATAGTATGGATAGTAGCCCCTGATGCACTGTCCGGTGAACGAAATAACCGAATAGACGATCAAATATATTTTTCGCAGGAAGACTCATTTGATGACATCTATCTCTCTTGTTTTGTAAGCAGGCGTCTGTAGCGGCTACTGCCGCTCATACCGCGGAGGTTTCTGGACTGAATCGAAGTCTAGAGCGGGCCGAAGCGGAGCTTAGACAGTTAAAAAGGAAGTTGGAAGATCAACAAGGTATGCACAAATCTTGGCTGCGTTCAATGCGAACGAATTTTCATCATGATAGAATATGTGTCATGATTTGCGCCAGGGTTGGTGACCGAAGTCGAGGCTCTGAAGAAGGCTGTTGCTGAGGCTGAGGAAAAGGCAGCCGCAGAGCAGGCTCTTCATGAGAAGCACGAGGCCAAGGTTGTGGAAGCTAGGAGAGAGATCCAAGAGGCCATGAAAAAATGCGAGACCCTAGAGCAGAGTTTAACGAAGAAAGAATCCGAACTCACCGGGGCTCATCAGGACGTGCGCGATGCCCATGGGGAATCCCAAGGCGCCCTGCAGGAGATCCAAGAGGTGAGGGAGATCACGGCGGGTAAGGTCTTTTTCCATGTAAAGCAAGTATTTCAGGAGAAAATTATGCTTTATAATTTTAAGTTCGGATTTCTCCATGGGTATTTGCGGAACTTCCTCGCAGCATATCGGATGCCACCCAATTCTACCGAGCCGAAGAGGGGAATACTGTGGATAAGCTCTTCTGGTCGCAGTATCTGGCACCGAATTATCCAGTGCCTTTTATCGATCAACTGAAACAACTGATCGAACTGCATAAGGCGGTCGAACTAGCCATGAAGGATTTGATTATCCGGCTATGGCCCGCCGAGCCGATTCCAGGTAGCTACTTCGGGCTCATGAAGCGACTTGTTAGTGCCTGCCCTCGACTTGATGTCATCAAGTGGTCGGTCTGCATAGAAGGTGCACGAATGGCTTTTGCCCGCGCAAAGGTGCATTGGGGGAAGATGGATGCTGAAAAGCTGATGACCGAAGGACCGCCAGAGGGAAAGGAGCACCGCAAGCCCGAATTGTATTATGAAAGTGTCCTGAAAGGATCCTGCCTTGCGGCGGAGCAATGCACCAAGGACACTGTATTTCCATGAATATAGTCATGTTGTCCTTTGTAATGTATGAACAAGGTCATTTATATTATTTATTGCTTGTTATAAAAGTTTACCCTCCTGCACGGCCGTTCTATATATGAAACCTGAGAATTGGCCAGTCGTCGGCTTCTGCCCCCTTGTAAGAAATACGGGGGTGTTCGGGATAAACCTGATCACTCTTTACCCTAGTGTTGGGTCCTTTTAAGCAGGTGTTCAGCACAGCGAACCATGCAATCGGACTATAGGGCTTTATCATTCTCACTTAGCCATAGGAGCATTAGGAAGGTAGGCGCAGCCCCTGGTGTTCGGAAGACCGCACGAGGGGCCCTATAGGCACCTAATCGGAGGAAGAACTGATCCATCGCACGCTGCATTGGTTATGGCATTATGTAGGAGAAATCCTTAAAGATTTTACAACCTCTCGAACAGCTGACAGCTCTCGCCGTATCATGACAGACAGTTTTCGGCTTTCTCTACTGAGGTGCTCATCTAGGAGAACTGGGACACAATCGCAGTAGTTCTCCCTGTGCCGCCTTAGCTGATATAGCGGAACGTAAGGCAGCAAAACACGGGAGCCGAGCAAACCCAACATTTGACCCAAGACATGATTCAGAGCTAATGCATATAATGCTATAAGTTCGGGGTGCCGAACTTTCATGAAGGTGTTCGGACTTTATTGTCGTATTATGGGTAAAACGAAGCCCCTGGCAAAGGCATATCGCGGTGTACGGATGCCACTTAACAAAAGAGTTTCAATAAAAAATAACAGCAAATAAGCGTCATATAAATCCACATGTTGTATTTGAATAATACGTCAAAGTGTATGAGTACAGGTAATGTGATAAAAAGGGAAATATGACTGTGGAACCTGCTGGGACCGGTGAGGAAGAAGATGTGTGCAGATCCGGAGTATAGTCAGATGGACGTCGCGAGGAATATCTAAAGATTCCCTTGTGCGTTCGAGTTGTTACCATGTCCCCGGTCCCGGTCTGCGCAAAGGTGAGCCTGCAAAGGAAATGTAAGAAATATTTGTGTGCCGGAGAGCGGTCGAGCCGCGATATGTGGCATGTTCTGGACTTCCCGGAATGTTTAGTTGAGCCCTGGACGATCCGGGCTATCCTGCCGTGAAGTTGTTCGGACTACTTTGAATGTGTCTGGGGTTTTAGCCATCAACTCAAGATTTGACTGAAAGGTGCCCTCCCTTGCTTCTGCTGTTAAAGCGGCGGCGTACTCTGTGGTACCGAGGGAGAGTTTGGCCTCGCCATTAACCGTGATGACGCCGCGGACCGGGCATCTTGAGTTTACGGTAGGCATAATGTGGTACCGTGTTGAATTGAGTGAACGCAGTTCGTCCGAGCAGTGCCTGCTAATCACTGTGAAAGGGGACGATGTCGAAGATTAACTCTTCGGCACAGTAATTGTCTAGTGATCTGAAGACTACCTCGAGGGTGATGGAGCCGGTACAACTGGCCTCCATGCCTGGTATAATACCTCTAAAGGTGGCTTTAGTGGGTTTGATCATTGAATGATCGATGCCCATCTTGCGCATTGTGTCCTGGTAAAGAAGATTTAGGCTGTTGCCTCCGTCCATAAGGACTCATGTGAGGTGGAACCCATCGATTATTGGGTCGAGGACTAGTGCGGCTGGATTGCCATGACTGGTGTTGACCAGACGATCCATTTGGTTGAAGGTGATCGGCCCTAGTTTGTATTGCGGGCTGACTGGTTTCGTCGGGTCGACATCCCTAAGGGTGTGCATCGGGTCTGGTTTGGAAGTGTGGGTGGCGTTTACCATATTCGCCGTTTGGATTTGCTGGAGAGATTTCTTTTGTCCTCCTCTATTTGGTGATCTGGGCTCCTCATCGCTTTCATCGCTTTGAGACCCCTTATCTTTGTTTTTGGCGCCTAACCTGCCAGGTTGTTTGAAGACCCAACATTCTCTGTTGGTATGATTGGCTAGTGTTCCTGGTTTGCCATGAATTTCGCATGGACGGTCGAGTATGCGGTCCAAACTGGACGGACCCGAATTGTCATTTTTGAGTGGCCCTGTCCGCTGGCCGGACTTAGAGCTATTAAATTCAGCATTGACTGCCATGTCTTCGGCGCGTTCACCATGTTTGCGGCGTTTGTGTTTGTTGCACCGGCGTTTTCTGTTACTATCTCTGGCCTCTGATTTGCCAGTGTTGCTTTCTGTGTTGTTGCTGTGAGCCAACCAACTATCCTCGCCCGCGCAAAAGTGGGTCATGAGTGTCGTGAGGGCTTCCATGGACCTTGGCTTCTCTTGGCCGAGATGTCGGGCGAGCCACTCGTCATGGATGTTATGTTTAAAGGCCGCTAGGGCTTCAGCATCCGGACAGTCCACAATTTGGTTCTTTTTGGTTAGGAACCGGGTCCAGAATTTCCTGGCTGACTCTCCGGGCTGTTGTGTTATGTGACTCAAATCATCAGCATCCGGTGGTTGCATATATGTGCCCTGGAAGTTATCCAGGAATGCGTTTGCCAGGTTCTCCCAACTTCCGATGGAGTTTGCTGGCAGGCTATTCAGCCAATGCCGAGCCGGTCCTTTGATTTTCAACGGGAGATACTTGATGGCGTGTAGATCATCCCCGCGGGCCACGTGAATGTGGAGGAAGAAATCCTCGATCCATACCGCGTAGTCAGTAGTACCATTGTATGATTCGATGTTCACGGGTTTAAACCCTTCTGGGAATTCATGATCCATTACTTCATCAGTGAAGCATAGGGGGTGTGCAGCGCCTCTGTGCCAGGCTATGTCATGATGCAGTTCGTACGAGTCTTGTCTGCTGTGTTCATCCCGGCCGGATTTGTTTTTGGTATATCCGGCATGACGGTCATCGTCATGTGTTGGGGTGCGCCCTCGTGATCCGAAGATCGATCTTTTGTGTCCTGCTTTGTTTTCCAATACGTCTCGCAGGTCCTGCATGTTACACCGGGCCTTCCTGTTTTTGTTTGACTGGCGACGGGGTGCAGGCTGGACTTCGAGCTTATATGCCACTTTGTCGCGGCCACGAGGTGGCCGATCTGTCGCATCATACGCTGGAAGCGCAGGCTTTAATGCTTCCTCTTCAAGTTGGGGTAGCAACCTGCACTTTGGGAAACTTTTTATTGGGCGCTCGAGTTCATGTTCCTCGGCTGCCAGGACCTCAGTCCATCTATCTGCTAGTAGATCTTGCTTAGCTTGAAGCTGTTGTTGCTTTTTCTTCAGGCTTTTTGCTGTGGCAATAAGCCAGCGCTTGAAGCGCTCCTGTTCGACAGGATCCTCAGGCACGATGAATTCTTCATCGCCGAGGCTCACCTCGTCTTCGGAGAGAGGCATGTAATTTTCATCCTCTGATTCTCCGTTTGATGCCTGTTCCTTGGGGCTGGCTTGCCCATCCTCCTGCTCAAAGCCTGGCTGGAGGGGATTGTCTTCTTCTTCGGCACTATTTGCAGCGTTATTGTCTCCTGTGCCGGTATCGCTGTTTTTGCTATGGCGGGGCTTAGAGCGGCGCTGATGACGCCGGTTCTTGGATTGCTTCTCGGGGGATTATCCTCCCTTGCCTTATTGCCATCGCTTTCTTTGGGGGTGTCCACCATGTATATATCATACGATGAGGTGGCAGTCCAGCGCCCTATGGGCGGTGGTTCCTGTTTGTCTCCCGCATCATCGTCCGTACCGTCGATGTCTTCGGAGTCGAAGTCGAGCATGTCGGTTAGGTCATCGACAGTGGCTACTAAGTAGGTGGTGGGTGGGGAATGAATTTCTTCGCCGTCCGCTTCCCACTCGAGCCGGACATAGTTCGGCCAAGGGTCTCCTGACAAGGAAAGAGACCGTAATGAGTTTAGCACGTCGCCTAGGGGTGAGTGCTGAAAGATATCCGCGGAGGCGAACTCCATGATCGGTGCCCAATCATATTGGATGGGCACGGACGCGAGCGGTTCGGAGTTCGTGGCCAGGGACGAATCCGAGTGTCCGACAACACAGGTCTCATAGGAGGTGAAGTCAGTATTTGGCTCTATCGCCGCAGAGTATGCGGCCTCCGTGGCGGGGTCCATCCACCCGTCCTCGGACAGCGCGATCTGTTTTGGATTGAGGGCCGGAGTAGCTACATGTGTGATCTCCCGAACACCGTCCGATGGCAGAGCTAAATCATGCTCATCGTGACTGTGCGGCGCACCTGACATAGGTTCGAATCCGTCGAAGATCAAGTCTCCACGGATGTCGATGGTATAGTTCAAGCTTCCAAACTTGACCTAATGGCCAAGGGCGTAGCTCTCGATCTACTCCAGATGGCCGAGCGAGTTGGCCCGCAGTACGAAGCCACCGAATACGAAGATTTGTCCGGGGAGGAAAACCTCACCCTGGATCGCACCGTTGCCGATGATCGAAGGAGCCATCAAGCCTTATGATGACGACACAGTGGAACTCTCAATGAAAGCACGAATGTCGGTGTCAAAACCGGCGGATCTCGGGTAGGCCCGAACTGTGCGTCTAAGGCGGATGGTAACAGGAGGCGGGGGACACAATGTTTACCCAGGTTCGTGCCCTCTCAATGGAGGTAATACCCAACTTCCTTCTTGATTGATCTTGATGATATGAGTATTACAAGAGTTGATCTACCACGAGATCGGAGAGGCTAAACCCTAGAAGCTAGCCTATGGTATGATTGTTGTTGTCCTACGGACTAAACCCTCCAGTGTTTATAGACACCGGAGGGAGCTAGGGTTACACAGAGTCAGTTACAAGGGAGGAGATCTACATATCCGAATCGCCAAGCTTGCCTTCCATGCAAAGGAGAGTCCCATCCGGACATGGGACGAAGTCTTCAATCTTGTATCTTCATAGTCCAACAGTCCGGCCAAAGTATATAGTCCGGCTGTCCGAGGACCCCCTAATCCAGGACTCCCTCACGAGCTGCTTCAGAATGGATTATTGATAGTGGATGCACTAACCAAATGATTGACGAACGAAGTCTTCTCATGGACTCAACCTTACGTCCATCTGACAAGAGTCACATCACATTTGCTGACACTGGTAAAAGCAAGGTATTGGGTCTAGGTAGAGTTGCAATCTCAAAGGATCATCACATGGATAAAGTGATGCTTGTTGAATCCCTTGGTTTCAACTTAATGTCTATCTCAATGCTTTGTGACTTGAACATGATTGTGATATTTGGAAAATATCATTGCCTTGTTCTTATGGAATCTGACAAGTCTCTAGTCTTTGAAGGGTATCGCAAAGATGATTTGTACATGGTAGATTTCTCAGCAGGACCACATCTTGCCGTATGTCTTCTTGCAAAAGCTTCAGAGTGTTGGCTCTGGCATCGGAGGCTAGGGCATGCTGGGATGAGGAACTTGCATACTCTCGCAAATAAGAAGCACGTCGTAGGCATCGAGGGCGTCAAGTTCAAGAATGATCACTTAGGCGGTGCCTGTGAAGCTGGAAAGATAACGAGGGCCAAGCATCCCTCGAAGACAATCATGACAACAACTCAACCCTTCGAACTACTACATATGGACCTATTCGGCCCTACTCACTACTATACTCTAACTACTACTGCTTGTCTCTATGGCTTCGTCATTGTTGATGATTATTCAAGATATACATGGGTACACATAATCCTCTACAAGACTGAAGTGCAGGATGTCTTCAGACGCTTCGCCAACCGAGCCATGAACAACTATGGCGTCAAGATCAAGCACATCAGAAGTGACAATGGCACAGAACTCAAGAACACCAGCCTCGACTCTTATCTTGATACCTTGGGCATCACACATGAGTTCTCAGCTCCATACATGCCGCAGCAGAATGGCATCGTGGAACGCAAGAAAAGAACACTCATTGAGATGGCAAGGACGATTCTTGATGAATACAAGACTCCAAGAAAGTTCTGGCCCGAAGCCATAGATACTGCATGCCATGCCATCAACCGTGTTTATCTTCACAAGCTTCTGAAGAAGACATCCTATGAACTCCTTATTGGTAAGAAGCCAAATGTTAGTTACTTCAGAGTATTTGGCGCTAGGTGCTGGATCAAGGATCCACATCACACTTCAAAATTAGCACCGAAAGCACATGAAGGTTTTATGCTTGGTTACGGAAAGGATTCGCACTCCTACAGAGTCTTCAACCTCTTTCACTATAAAGTGGTTGAAACTGTGGATGTGCAGTTCGATGAGACTAACGGCTCGCAAAGAGAGCACCTGCCAAATGTGCTAGATGAAATTCCACCTAGTGAATCCATCAAGCTTATGGGAACTGGAGAAATCATACCGTCTGAAGCTCAGCCTGAAGAGGAACTTATCATTTCTGCACCTAATCAACCTGAAGACAATCCTCCTAATGATGATAATGATCAGCAAGGGCAAAATCTTCGTCCAGTTCATCCTCGTGTTGCAAATGAAGTACAGATATTGAGAAGATAATTGATAGCATCAATGCACCTGGTCCACTCACTCGTTCAAGGGCAACACAGCTAGCACATTTCTGTGGGCACTTTGCATTTGTCTCAATATCTGAACCCAAGAAAGTTGTTGAAGCCTTCATGGAACCTGAATGGATTCAAGCTATGCAAGAAGAGCTTCAACAGTTCGAGCTAAACAATGTGTGGGAACTGGTCCAACGTCCTGATCCTCGTAAACACAATATCATAGGCACTAAGGATATATCGCAACAAGCAAGATGAGCATGGTCAAGTTGTCAGAAACAAGGATCGTCTCGTTGCTCAAGGATACACTCAAGTTGAAGGGATTGACTTCGATGAAACATTTGCTCCCGTGGCTAGGCTTGAAGCCATTCGCATACTGCTCGCCTACGCAAATCATCATAACATCCTTCTGTATCAAATGGATGTGAAGAGTGCCTTTCTCAATGGCAAGCTAGAAGAAGAAGTGTATGTTGCACAACCGCCTGGCTTTGAAGATCCAAAACACCCTGATAAGGTATACAAGCTCAATAAGGCACTGTATGGCCTCAAACAAGCCCCTCGTGCTTGGTATGACACACTCAAAGACTTCCTGAAGAGCAAAGGCTTCAAACCTGGTTCCCTGGATCCCACACTCTTCACGAAGACATATGATGGTGAACTGTTTGTGTGCCAAATATATGTGGATGACATTATCTTCAGCTGCACTAATCAAAAATACAGTGATGAGTTTGGACACATGATGCAAGAGCAATATCAGATGTCCATGATGGGTGAGCTGAAGTTCTTCCTTGGTCTTCAAATACGACAGCAAAGCAATGTCATCTTCATATCTCAAGAGAAACACCTCAACGACTGCCTGAAGAAGTTTGGAATGCAAGACTGCAAAGGTTACACGACGCCAATGCCAACCAAAAGTCATCTGGGTCCTGACGTCAATGGTAAAGAGTTTGATCAAAAGGTATACCGCTCCATGATTGGTTCTTTACTTTATTTATGTGCATCTAGGCCAGATATCATGCTTAGTGTTTGCATGTTTGCCCAATTCCAAGCGGCACCTAAGGAATCGCATCACTTAGCTGTGAAGCGAATTCTTCGATATTTGGCTTACACCCCAACACTAGGATTATGGTATCCAAAGGGCTCAGAGTTTGATCTAGTTGGATTATCGGATGTTGATTATGCTGGTGACAAGGTGGATCGCAAGTCTACATCAGGCACATGTCACTTTCTGGGACGATCACTTGTTTGTTGGTCTTCAAAGAAGCAGAACTATGTATCTCTCTCCACTGCTGAATCTGAATACATTGCTGCTGGATCTTGACGCACTCAGCTTCTATGGATGAAGCAAACACTCAAAGACTATGGTATCCATCTAAAGCAAGTACCACTCTACTGCGACAATGAAAGCGCCATCAAGATTGCCAACAACCTAGTTCAGCACTCGAAGACAAAGCACATTGAAATTCGTCATCACTTTCTCAGAGATCATGTCATGAAGGAAGATATTGATATCATTCACGTCAACACTGAAGAGCAACTGGCAGATATCTTCACAAAGCCCTTGGATGAGAAAAGGTTTTGCAAGTTGCGGTGTGAGCTAAATATCTTGGAATCCTCAAATGTCCTGTGATCAGGCATACATCCTAACACTTATGCATGTCGATGACTTAGATGTGAAACACATGAAGTGACGTATATCTTCAATTAATGAAGACCTACACTCTAAGTGTGAATACATTAACGCGGAATTTGACTTTGGAGCGCCACGATAATTGTGCGTCGTGTCTGGGTCTAATACTTCCTATACGGTGGGTAACGCCACCACCAAACTTTTGTTTGGAATGATTTCTGTTGGCGTTACATTTGCAAAGACTTCGCATTTGGTTTATTTGCCATATTAACATGTATTCATGTTTATCTTCACTATATTGATTTGGTCTTATTCAGATATATTCATATATTAGCGTTATGCCCTCTACAGCATTCACTTATAGCTATGTCTTCTCGTTTGAATCTTTTGAACTAAGTGAATGTGATCGGACCCTAACCTCTCTATTCTCCCCTCTCAAATCTATCTATCCAAATCATATGCATTCTATTGAAACTATCGAATGTCTTCTCTGCGTCCTTGTCAGCAGAAGATACAGAGACAAACATTAAATCTGTTTTAAATGCTCAATCCTTTTGCCTGAAACCCGGATAAGCGGGAACGACCACCCGACAATCCAGGCGTGCGTGGGAACATGGAACAACTTCCAATGTGTTGCATGTTCGCCACGTGTCCCTCGGATGTGAATAGCCAGGGGCACCTGCGTAATAACGTTGTGCCGTCCCTGTCCTTATAAATACACGCCACACCCCAGTCATTATCTCTTCTTCCACTTCTCCTTCTCGCACAAACCCTAGCGCCAGCGCTAGCGCTCGACGACGCCGGTGACGAAGCGCTTAGCTGCCGTGACCTCACCGAAGCCGTCCTCACGCCGGCCGCGGACATCGTCTTCTCCGCCGTCGCCATAGGTGTCTTTCGTCGCCAAGTTAGGGCACGGAAGATCGAACTGCTCGGCCTCATCTTCTACTCCGTCTAGTAGTTCTTCGTGTGGTAAATAAAACCTCTTTTTACAGTCCTTTTGATCCGATAGATTCATCCTTTTCAACCACAAGTGGTTTCTGTCCGTACAAATTTGGATCTATCATGTTCTGCATCTCATAACATGCCTAGTATATTCACTTGTGCTTCACAAAGTAGTTAGATTCCTCACTTGTACTTATTCTTGGATTCATACAAATCTGGAACCAACTCTCATCATATGAGTGAATGTCTTCGCGCTATGAGGTCAATGTCTTCCAAACTGATTTATCTTCAAAATCTTCTGAGAATGCATATGACCTCTTCCCCTTCCCTCGCATCTCTAATGCTGTCATAGGTACATGTCCATGGGAGAATCCCTTGGTTCTCATAGTCTGCATTCATTTGCAGAGTTCTTACAGCGTCACATCAATTCTCCCGAAGCCAGTTCCTGTCTGACCAGCAGACAGAAGCCTTTGCAAGTTCTGAAGCCATTCAGTCTGAACTTCATTGCAACAGAGAAATCAGTCAGGAAGGGCGGCAGACAGCGCCGTGGGAACATAGCTAAGGACCACCCACCAGATCTCTATGAGCTATACAAGTCAGATCCTGAAGAGACCTATGGAGAACGCAAGAACCGAATCCAATGGATTCGAAGACACTGGGCAGATGAATGGTTCAAGTACAAATTTGTCAGTGACGAATATGCTGAAAATAATGCCATCAAGGGCCCCTAGGGAGATATTATATACAAAGGTCTTCAGCCCAAGTCGAAGTCCGAAGCCATTGCTCAAGGCTTCTACCCTTGCATGGTCCGTGGACTTCAGCCTGCTAATGCTGACCCATCCTCTCTGTTATGGTGTCGTGAAGACAATCTCTTTAAGCGCAACTTCCAGTTTGCCAAAGAGTCTGCAAAGAAGAACAAGAAGGACCTTGGTCTAGACTCCAACCCGGGTCCATCTGCTCCTCGTGCCGATGGCACCCGTGATGTCGAACCCAATATCATCAGGCCTTTCTACAACCTTGACGGTCTCATCTCACACATTGCTATTCAGGTGGCAGTCGTGGAGCACTCTGGAGATGACGCTGATTCTGATGAAGCGCCTCCTCCTCCCAAGCCACAGAAGCAGAAGAAACTAAAGGCCTCAAAGCCCTCCTCTGCACCAAAAGCTTCGCGTGCGAAGCCTCTGGCCACTACTCCTCCTGAAGCCAGTGTGCAGTCTGAAGATCTCTCTTACATCTCCAAGACTGAGAAGAAGAAGAAGCCCATCCAAATTTCTGGTCAAGCACTGACCCCAGCTGCCGTTCTGAGGAACGAGAATGAAGCCATTGATCTGTCAAGTGACGGCAGTCTTGGCGATAATGCTCTTGAGCTGCTGATAAAGAGCAAGGAAGAGGTGGAGATCTTCAATGATCTACCCCTGTTTGATGTGGATATCTTAAATAACTTCATTGATGAATGGTTTGAAAACCCCAGCATCAACCTCGATGAATGAGGGAGTCCTGGATTAGGGGGTCTCCGAACAGCCGGACTATATCCTATGGTCGGACTGTTGGACTATGAAGATACAAGATTGAAGACTTCGTCTCATGTCCGGATAGGACTCTACTTGGCGTGGAAGGCAAGCTAGGCAGTACGGACATGTATATCTCCTCCTTTGTAACCGACCTTGTGTAACCCTAGCCCCTTCCGGTGTCTATATAAACCGGAGGGTTTTAGTCCGTAGGACAACAGACGATCATACCATAGGCTAGCTTCTAGGGTTTAGCCTCTCCGATCTCGTGGTAGATCAACTCTTGTAATACTCATATCATCAACAATAAATCAAGAAGGACGTAGGGTTTTACCTCCATCAGGAGGGCCCGAACCTGGGTAAAACATCGTGCCCCTGCCTCCCGTTACCATCCCCCTTAGATGCATAGTTCGGGACCCCCTACCCGAGATCCGCCGGTTTTGACACCGACATTGGTGCTTTCATTGAGAGTTCCTCTGTGTCGTCGCCGTTAGGTTTGATGGCTCCTACGATCATCGATAGCGATGCAGTCCAGGGTGAAACTTTTCTCCTCGGAGATCTTTGTGTTCGGCGGCTTCGCATTGCGGGCCAACTCGCTTGGCCATCTGGAGCAGATCGAAAGTTACGCCCCTGGCCACCAGGTCAGGTTTGGAAGCTTAAACTACACGTCCGATATCCGCGGAGACTTGATCTTCGATGGATTCGAGCCCCTGCCTTGTGTGCCATGCGGTCACGATGAGTACGATTTAGCTCTACCATCGGACCGTATTCAGGAGATCGCACGGGCAGCCGCTCCGACCCTCAATTCGGAGCCAGTTTCGCCATCCGTGGACGGGTGGATAGACCCTGTCGCGGAGGCCGTACCCTCTGCGGCGATCGAGCCGAATATCGACCTTACCCTTCACAAGAGCCGTGTTGCCAAACTGCCGGATCCTTCTCCGGCCACGGACTCCGAACCGCCTGCGCCCGTTCCTATCGAATCCGATTGGGCGCCGATCATGGAGTTTACCTCCGCGGATAGTTTTCAGCACTCGCCCTTTGGCGACATACTGAACTCATTAAGGTCTCTCTCCTTGTCAGGAGAGGCCTGGCCGAACTACGTCCGGCAAGATTGGGATGTGGATGACGAAGAAATTTGCCGCCCACCCACCACCCACTTAGTAGCCACTTTCGATGACTTAACCGACATGCTCGACTTCAACTCCGAAGACATCGACGGTATGGACGACGATGCGGGAGGCGAAGAGGAACCACTTCCCACAGGGCACTAGACGCCCATGTCATCCCATGACGTATACATGGTGGACACACCCAAAGAAAATAACGACGAGGAACGGAAGGACGCAGCGAAGGGTGGTTCCCTCGAGCAGCAGTCAAAGCGGCGGCGTAAACGCCGCTCCAAATCTCGCCTCGGCAGAAATAACGATCACATAGACCCAGCATTAAAGCAGGGTGAACCATTGCCCGACCACGGCAACACGGAAAACAAGCCGAACAACCCAACCCCGTCGAAGATAACAGTCCGGACGACATCACACCGGACAGGCGCCAGGAGCAACATAATGCCCACCAAAGGCTTGTTGCCATGGCGAGGAGTCTGAAAAAACAGAAGCAAAGGCTCAAGGCTGCACAAGACACACTCAAAATCAAAGGGAGTGAAGTACTCAACACAGCAGCGAAGTACGGCAGTAATCGCCACACCAAGAGCTATCCGAAGCGAAAGTTGCTACCTGAATTCGATGAGGAGGCCTTAGATCCTCCGCAATTAAAAAAATAAAACGGTCATCCGGTCAGATAGACGACCTCATAGCCAACATAAAGTGGCAATCGACGCCGCACATAAACCAGTACGCGATCCAGGTAAGGGCTCGCATCAAAAGGACGGCGCAACCAGATCCATCTATGGACCACGCAGGCGCGCTCCAACATACAATGCGACACAACAAACATCTGAATACCACGGTACACCCAAATACAGGGGTGCCGCACACCCTATATGTTTCACCGATGAGGTGCTGGATCATGAATTTCCAAAGGTATTCAAACCCGTAAACATAGAGGCATATGACGGAACAACAGACCCTGGGGTCTGGATTGAGGATTACATCCTCCATATCCATACGGCTTGAGGAGATGATCTCCACGCCATCAAGTACTTACCCCTCAAGCTCAAAGGGCCAGCTCGGCACTGGCTTAAAAGCCTCCCCGAAAACTCCATCAGAAGCTGGGAAGAGCTCGAAGACGCCTTTCAGGCAAATTTTCAAGGGACATATGTCCGACCACCGGATGCAGACGATTTAAGTCATATAACTCCGCAGCCCTGTGAGTCAGCCCGAAAGCTTTGGAACAGGTTCCTCACTAAAAAGAACCAAATAGTCGACTGTCCGGACGCCGAAGCCTTAGTAGCTTTTAAACATAGCATCCGAGACGAATGGCTTGCCAGACACCTCGGTCAAGAAAAGCCGAGAACAATGGCAGCATTAACAAGCCTCATGGCCCGTTTTTGCGCGGGCGAGGACAGCTGGTTAGCCAGATGCAGATCCAGCGACCCAAGTACATCCGAAGTCAGGGATGGAAATGGGAAATCACGACGCAGCAAGAACAAGCGCCGGAATAAGGAAGACAGCCCGAAGAGCACGGCGGTAAACGCCGGATTTAGAAGCTCTCAGCCAGGCCAGCAGAAGCCGCCCTCCAAGGGCAACAGAGACGAACTATCCAGCCTAAACAAAATTCTGGATCAAATATGTCAGATCCATAGCACCCCGGATAAACCTACAAATCACACCCACAAAGAGTGTTGGGTCATCAAACAGTTCAGCAAGCTCAACGCCGAACACAAGGGGCAGGATACACCAAGTGAAGACGAGGATGAGCCTCGCAATCAAAGCACAGGGGAACAGAAGAAATTCCCACCAGAAGTCAAAACAGTCAACGTGTTACACGTGATAAAAGGGAGAAACAAAGCGGCACCCTTAGAGGAACATGCCCCAGGGCCTATTGATGTCTACTACACAACCTTCTTGTTGTAGACGTTGTTGGGCCTCCAAGTGCAGAGGTTTGTAGGACAGTTGCAAATTTCCCTCAAGTGGATGACCTAAGGTTTATCAATTTGTAGGAGGCGTAGTATGAAGATGGTCTCTCTCAAGCAACCCTGCAACCAAATTACAAAGAGTCTCTTGTGTCCCCAACACACCCAATACAATGGTAAATTGTATAGGTGCACTAGTTCGGTGAAGAGAGGGTGATACAAGTGGTATATGGATAGTAGATAAAGGTATTTGTAATCTGAAATTATAAAAACAGCAAGGTAACTAATGATAAAAGTGAGCGCAAACGGTATTGCAATATGTGGAAATAAGGCCTAGGGTTCATACTTTCGCTAGTGTAAGTTCCCTCAACAATACTAACATAATTGGATCACACAACTATCCATCAACATGCAACAAAGAGGCACTCCAAAGTCGCTAATAGCGGAGAACGAACGAAGAGATTATGGTAGGGTACGAAACCACCTCAAAGTTATTCTTTCCAATCAATCCGTTGGGCTATTCCTATAAGTGTCACAAACAGCCCTAGAGTTCGTACTAGAATAACACCTTAAGACACAAATCAATCAAAACCCTAATGTCACCTAGATACTCCAATGTCACCTCAAGTATCCGTGGGTATTATTATACGATATGCATCACACAATCTCAGATTCATCTATTCAACCAACACAAAGGACCTCAAAGAGTGCCCCAAAGTTCTACCGGAGAATCACGACGAAAATGTGTGCCAACCCCTATGCATAGGTTCATGGGCGGAACCCGCAAGTTGGTCACCAAAACATACATCAAGTGGCACGTTGTATCCCATTGTCACCACAGATATCCACGGCAAGACACACATCATGTGTTCTCAAATCTTTAAAGACTCAATCTGATAAGATTACTTCAAAGGGGAAACTCAATTCATTACAAGAGAGTAGAGGGGGGAAGAAACATCATAGGATCCAAATATAGTAGCAAAGCTCGCAATACATCAAGATCGTATCATCTCAAGAACACGAGAGAGAGAGAGAGATCAAACACATAGCTACTGCTACATACCCTCAGCCCCGAGGGAGAACTACTCCCTCCTCGTCATGGAGAGCACCGGGATGATCAAGATGGCCACTGGAGAAGGATTGCCCCCTCCAGCAGGGTGCCGGAACTGTTCTAGATTGGTTTTCGGTGGCTATGGAGGCATTTGGCAGCGGAACTCCCGATCTATTCTGCTTTCTGGAAGTTTTAGGTCATGTAGGTATATATGGTGCAGGAGGTACGTCAGGGGAGCCACAAGGGCCCCACGAGACAGGGGGGCGCGCCCTAGGGGGGGCGCCCCCACCCTCATGAGCACCTTGTTCCTTCCTTGACGTGAGGTCCAAGTCCATCAGGTGTGTTTCCTTCCAAAAATAACTTCTCCAGTTGATTTCGTTCCGTTTCGACTCCGTATGATATTCCTTTTCTTCAAAACACTGAAATAGGCATAAAACAACAAATCTGGGCTGGGCCTCCGGTTAATAGGTTAGTCCAAAAAATAATATAAAAGTGGAAAATAAAGCCCAATATTGCCCAAAACAGTAGATAATATAGCATGGAGCAATCAAAAATTATAGATACGTTGGAGACGTATCAAGCATCCCCAAGCTTAATTCCTGCTCGTCCTCGAGTAGGTAAATGATAAAAAGATAATTTTTGATGTGGAATGCTAGTTGGCATAATTTCAATGTAATTCTTCTTACTTGTGATATGAATATTCAGATCCATGAGATTCAAGACAAAAGTTTAATATTGACATAGAAACAATAATACTTCAAGCATACTAACTAAGCAATTGTGTCTTCTCAAAATAACATGGCCAAAGAGAGCTATCCCTACAAAATCATATAGTCTGGCTATGCCCCATCTTCACCACACAAAATATTTAAATCATGCACAACCCCGATGACAAGCCAAGAAATTGTTTCATACTTCTGATGTTCTCAAACTTTTTCAATCTTCATGCAATATATGAGCGTGAGCCATGGACATAGCACTATAGGTGGAATAGAATGGTGGTTGTGGAGAAGACAAAAAGGAGAAGATAGTCTCACATCAAATAGGCGTATCAACGGGCTATGGAGATGCCCATCAATATATATCAATGTGAGTGAGTAGGGATTGCCATGCAACGGATGCACTAGAGCTATAAGTATATGAAAGCTCAACAAAAGAAACTAGTGGGTGTGCATCCAACTCGCTTGCTCACGAAGACCTAGGGCATTTTGAGGAAGCCCATCATTGGAATATACAAGCCAAGTTCTATAATGAAAGATTCCCATTAGTATATGAAAGTGACAACATAGGAGACTCTCTATCATGAAGATCATGGTGCTACTTTGAAGCACAAGTGTGGTAAAAGGATAGTAGCATTGTCCCTTTTATATATATATATATATATATATATATATATATTTGGCCTTTCCTTTTTTTATTTGGCCTTTCTCTTTTCATTTTTTGGCCTTTCTTTTTTTTATTTGGACAATGCTATATTGAATGATGATCATCGCACTTCTATTTATTTACAACTCAATGATACAACTCGATACTAGAACAAAGATGACTCTATATGAATGCCTCCGGCGGTGTGCCGGGATGTGCAATGATGCATGAGTGATAAGTATGAAAGAATTATGAAAGGTGGCTTTGCCACAAATACTATGTCAACTACATGATCATGCTAAGCAATATGAAAATGATGAAGCGTGTCATAATAAACGTAACGGTAGAAAGTTGCATGGCAATATATCTCGGAATGGCTATGGAAATGCCATAATAGGTAGGTATGGTGGCTGTTTTGAGGAAGGTATATGGTAGGTGTATGATACCAGCGAAAGGTGCGCGGTATTAGAGAGGCTAGCAAAGGTGGAAGGGTGAGAGTGCGTATAATCCATGGACTCAACATTAGTCATAAAGAACTCATATACTTATTGCAAAAATCTAGACGTTATCAAAGCAAAGTATTATGCACATGCTCCTAGGGGGATAGATTGGTAGGAAAAGACCATCGCTCGTCCCCGACCGCCACTCATAAGGAAGACAATCAATAAATAAATCATGCTCCGACTTCGTCACATAACGGTTCACCATACGTGCATGCTACGGGAATCACAAATTTTAACACAAGTATTCTTTAAATTCACAACTACTCAACTAGCATGACTCTAATATTACCATCTCCATATCTCAAAACAATCATCAAGCATCAAACTTCTCATAGTATTAAACACACTCATAAGAGAATTTTATTATTCTTGAATACCTAGCATATTAGGATTTTAAGCAAATTACCATGCTATTAAGACTCTCAAAATAATCTAAGTGAAGCACTAGAGCAAATGACAAACTACTCCGAAAGATATAAGTGAAGATCAATGAGTAGTCGAATAATTATGCAACTATGTGAAGACTCTCTAACATTTAATAATTTCAGATCTTGGTACTCTATTCAAACAGCAAGCAAAGCAAAATAAAATGACATCTAAGAATAGCAAACATCATGTGAAGAAGCAAAAACTTAGGATCAACCGATACTAACCGATAGTTGTTGAAGAAGAAAGGTGGGATGCCAACCGGGGCATCCCCAAGCTTAGATGCTTGAGACTTCTTGAAATATTATCTTTGGGTGCCTTGGGCATCCCCAATCTTGAGCTTTTGTGTCTCCTTAATTCGTCTCATATCACGGTCTCCCTAAATCTCAAAAGCTTCATCCACACAAAACTCAATAAGGACTCGTGAGATAAGTTAGTATAAACTATTGCCAAAACCTTATCATACTCTACTGTAGCAAATCACTAAAATTATTATTCAACATTGCATACTAAATGCCTCTGCATATTTAATAGTCCTATCCTCAAATAGAATCGTTAAAGAAGCAAACATATGCAAACAATGCAAACATAACAGTAATCTGCCTAAACAGGATAGTCTGTAAACAATCCTGCAACATCCATACTTCCCTAGCTCCAAAAATTACGAAATGAAATTCCCACTGTAGTAAATTTATCAGAGATTAATATTCAAAAGGTTTCAACATTTTATCACATTCTGACTTTTCTAGGGAATTATTGCAACAGCGGTAAACTTTCTGTTTTCAAACAGCAACATGTATACTTGTAACATAGGCATAGTAAAGGCTATCAATGCCACTTCTATTGAAATAAAAGATGCAAAACATTGTTCTAAATAACAGCAAGCAAATCCTAACAAAATAAATTGACGCTCCAAGCAAAACACATATCATGTGGTGAATAAAAATATAGCTCCAAGTAAAATTACCGATGAACGAAGACGATGGAGGGGATGCCTTCCGGGGCATCCCCAAGCTTAGGCTCTTGGCTATACTTGAATATTACCTTGGGGTGCCTCGGGAATCCCCAAGATTAGGCTCTTTCCACTCCTTATTCCATATTCCATCGAATCCTTACCCAAAACTTGAAAACTTCACAACACAAAACTTAACAGAAAACTCGTAAGCTCCGTTAGTATAAGAAAATAAATCACCACTTCAAGGTACTGTAATGAAATCATTGTTTATTTATATTGGTGTTAAACCTACTTTATTCCAACTTCTCTATGGTTTATAAACTATTTTACTAGCCATAGATTCATCAAAATAAGTAAACAACACATGAAAAAAAACAGAATCTGTCAAAAACAGAACAGTCTGTAGTAATCTGGATCAAACGTATACTTCTGGAACTCATAAAATTCTCAAATAAAATGCTGGACCTAAGGAATTTATCTATTAATCATCTCCAAAAATAATTAACTAAATATCACTCTCCAAATAAAAATGGCAGCAATTCTTGTGAGCGCCAAAGTTTCTGTTTTTTACAGCATGATCAACAAGACTTTCCCCACGTCTTCCCAAAGGTTCTACTTGGCACAAACACTAATTAAACACATAAAACCACATCTAAACAGAGGCTAGATGAATTATTTATTACTAAACAGGAACAAAAAGCAAGGAACTAAAATAAAATTGGGTTGCCTCCCAACAAGCGCTATCGTTTAATGCCCCTAGCTAGGCATGATGATTTCAATGATGCTCACATAAAGGATAAGAATTGAAACATAAAGAGAGCATCATGAAGCATATGGCAAGCACATTTAAGTCTGACCCACTTCCTATGCATAGGGATTTTGTGAGCAAACAACTTGTGGGAACAATAATCAACTAGCATAGGGAGGTAAAACAAGCATGACTTCAAAACTTTAAGCACATAGAGAGGAAACTTGATATTATTGCAATTCCTACAAGCATATATTCCTCCCTCATAATAATTTTCAGTAGCATCATGAATTAATTCAACAATATAACCAGCACCTAAAGCATTGTTTTCATGATCTACAAGCATAGAAAATTTACTACTCTCCACATAAGCAAAATTCTTCTCATGAATTATAGTGGGAGTATCATAAGAGACTCGAATACTATAAATTGTTTCCACATTAAAATAGTAATGTTCAGAGAAGGGGTAATCATAATCATGACAAGTTTTATAAATATAATCACTAACTTTTTTAGCATATGTATCATCACAATAATTATCATAAGTAGGAGGCATGCTATCATCATTATAAATTTGCATATCAAAACTTGGGAGACTAAAAATATCATCTTCATTAATCATAGCTTCCCCAAGCTTAGGACAAACATTAATTGCAGCAAATATATTCTCAAAAACATCATCTTCATCAAACATAGCATCCCCAAGCTTGGGCCTTTTCATATCATAAGCATAATCACTTTCATCATTAATAGTATGGATAGCACCAATAGTATAGCAATTATCATATTCTTGCAAGCAAGTGCCAAAAAGATTTTCAAGATCATAAGAAGTATCATTATCTTTCACAATTATATTTTCATGAGGCACAATAGTAATAGGAGCAACATTATTTGGGAGAGATATCTTTTTACCTCTCTTCCTTTTTCTTTTCTTCTTCTTCACCACATCATGTGTGGGTTCATTCCTCTTTTTGGAGTTCCTTATTAATGAGATTGGTTGAATAGGAGGCTCCTCCTCGTTACCTGATTCATCATAAGAAATAATAGGAGGGTATAGGGAAGCCTCTTCCCTTTCATTAGTATTCTCTTCATCTTCTATTTGTTTTCTTTTCTTTATGTAGTTGGCAATATAAGGATTTTCAATACAATTCACCGCACAATACATATAAATTTCCTCTAGATCAAAACCAAGAAGTTTATAACGGGCAAATTCCGGAAGATAGTTAGTTATACATTTCATTTCTTCATAGCCCATAAGCAAACTAAGTTCATTATAGTGTGAAAGGGAAATCAAGTCATCACAATTTTTGGACACGATTAGATCATGAAACAATTTGCATCGGATAACTAAATGACCACTTTCATTGCAAAGTCCACAAGTACGGCCAAGAAAATTTAAATTTTCAGCACAATCATCTAGCCTTTCTTGCAACAATTTAGTTTCTAAGTACTTATGCCTCATGCAATATCTATCTTCCCTATTTGGTGTGTACTTACAAACCCAATGCACTCCACAAAAATTGACATGTTTATAGGAGGCATTTTCATCATAACTAGTGCAATCATCATTAGCATCATGGATATTCAAAGAATTCCTACTAACAAAATTGCAATCATGCTCATCATTCAAATATTTAGTGCCAAACATTTTATAGATTTCTTCTTCTAGCACTTGAGCACAATTATCCTTTCCATCATACTCACGAAAGATATTAAAAAGGTGAAGCGTATGAGACAAACTCAATTCCATTTTTTTGTAATTTTCTTTTATAAACTAACTAGTGATAAAACAAGAAGCTAAAAGACTCGATTGCAAGATCTAAAGATATACCTTCAAGCACTCACCTCCCCGGCAACGGCACCAGAAAAGAGCTTGATGTCTACTACACAACCTTCTTCTTGTAGACGTTGTTGGGCCTCCAAGTGCAGAGGTTTGTAGCACAGTAGCAAATTTCCCTCAAGTGGATGACCTAAGGTTTATCAATCCGTAGGAGGCGTAGGATGAAGATGGTCTCTCTCAAGCAACCCTGCAACCAAATTACAAAGAGTCTCTTGTGTCCCCAACACACCCAATACAATGGTAAATTGTATAGGTGCACTAGTTTTGCGAAGAGAGGGTGATACAAGTGGTATATGGATAGTAGATAAAGGTATTTGTAATCTGAAATTATAAAAACAGAAAGGTAACTAATGATAAAAGTGAGCGCAAATGGTATTGCAATGTGTGGAAATAAGGCCTAGGGTTCATACTTTCGCTAGTGTAAGTTCCCTCAACAATACTAACATAATTGGATCACATAACTATCCCTCAACATGCAACAAAGAGTCACTCCAAAGTCACTAATAGCGGAGAACGAACGAAGAGATTATGGTAGGGTACGAAACCACCTCAAAGTTATTCTTTCCAATCAATCCGTTGGGCTATTCCTATAAGTGTCACAAACAGCCCTAGAGTTCGTACTAGAATAACACCTTAAGACACAAATCAATCAAAACCCTATTGTCACCTAGATACTCCAATGTCACCTCAAGTATCCATGGGTATGATTATACGATATGCATCACACAATCTCAGATTCATCTATTCAACCAACACAAAGGACCTCAAAGAGTGCCCCAAAGTTCTACCGGAGAATCACGACGAAAACGTGTGCCAACCCCTATGCATAGGTTCATGGGCGGAACCCGCAAGTTGGTCACCAAAACATACATCAAGTGGCACGTGGTATCCCATTGTCACCACAGATATCCACGGCAAGACATACATCAAGTGTTCTCAAATCTTTAAAGACTCAATCCGATAAGATTACTTCAAAGGGGAAACTCAATTCATTACAAGAGAGTAGAGGGGGGGAAGAAACATCATAGGATCCAAATATAGTAGCAAAGCTCGCGATACATCAAGATCGTATCACCTCAAGAACACGAGAGAGAGAGAGAGAGAGAGAGAGAGAGAGATCAAACACATAGCTACTGCTACATACCCTCAGCCCCGAGGGAATGACATCCTCAGTAGCCTTGAACTTGATAGTTTCCTCATGTGCTGGTTCATCTATCACAGTGGGCAGGTGCTCTCTTTGCGAGCCATTAGTTTCATCGAACCGCACATCTACAGTTTCAACAACTTTGTGAAGAACGTTGTTGAAGACTCTGTAGGTGTGCGAGTCCTTTCCGTAACCAAGCATAAAACCTTCATGTGCTTTCGGTGCAAATTTTGAGTTGTGATGAGGATCTCTAATCCAACATTTAGCACCGAAGACTTTGAAATAACTTACATTGGGTTTCTTATCAGTGAGGAGTTCATAGGCAGTCTTTTTGAAAAATTTGTGAAGATATACTCTGTTGATGATGTGGCACGCAGTATCAATTGCCTCAGTCCAGAAACGACGAGGCATTTTGTATTCATCAACCATAGTGCGAGCCATCTCAGCAAGAGTCCTGTTCTTGCGCTCCACGATGCCATTCTGCTGAGGAGGGTAAAGAGCAGATAACTCATGAGTAATACCAAGTTCATCAAGATAGTCATCGAGACCAGAATTCTTGAACTCAGTGCCATTGTCACTTCTGATGTGCTTGATCTTCACACCAAAGTTGGTTGAAGCCCTCGAGGAAAATCGTTTGAAGACTTCATGCATTTCATGTTTGTAAGTAACAAGGTGTACCCATGTGTAGCGAGAATAATCATCAACAATATCAAAGCCATATTGAGATGCTTCATTTGAAATAGCAGAATAATCATTAGGACCAAAGAGATCCATGTGAAGCAATTCAAACGGGCGAGTGGTGGTCATGATAGTCTTTGCTGGATGCTTGGCCTTCGTCATCTTCCTAGCTTCACAGGCTCCGCATAGGTGATCCTTGAGGAATTTGACATTCTCGATGCCAATGACATGCTTCTTCTTCGCAAGCGTGTGCAAATTCCTCATCCCTGCATGACCAAGTCGTCGATGCCAGAGCCAGCCTTCTGAAGCTTTTGCAAGTAAGCACATGGCTGGTTGTGGTCCTGTAGAGAAATCAACAATATACAGGTCTCCTCTCCTAAAGCCTTCGAAGACTTTGGAATTGTCAGCTTCCATAATCACAACACAACGGTACTTGCCAAAGACAACAACCATATCAAGATCACAAAGCATTGAGACAGACATAAGGTTGTATCCTAAGGACTCAACGAGCATGACTTTGTCCATGTGTCGATCCTTTGTAATCACAACCTTACCTAGACCCAATACCTGACTTTTGCCTCTGTCAGCAAAGATGATATGCTTCAGATGCGACAGAGATAATGGAGCATCCATCAATAGATTCTTGTCACCAGTCATGTGGTTTGTACATCCACTATCGAGGACCCACTCAGTGGCTTTGGGTTGATCATCCTGCAGATGAATTAGTGCAGCTTACAAACTCATATACTTCATTAGTGAAGAATATGACATCAATTCATAAGATCAATTTCATCAAGTAAAAGAACTGATAAAGCAATATGAGGACGTGAGAAATGAAAGTTCATTTCTTCATGATTAGCCTGCGTCCTATCAGGCATGCTCAGGTCTCCAGCAAATTCTTCAGACGATTACGTGCGTCTAGAGACCTGACCCTACAGAAGAGATTAGTTCTTTTTCTTCACCACCCACATCTGAAGGGGTGGCAAAGAGTTCATCATTCTGCGAGCTCCATACGAGAAGGATGGCATAGAAGCCAGTCCATTTCGTTTCACATAAGAGGAGTTAGAGTAAGCATAAGAGTATGCAGAGAAATTCTTCGAGGACTTATGGACATAATGATTTGAAGAATAATGCACATATCCATAATCCTTAGATCTTCCCTGCGAAATAGACGGGTTAGCACGATGATGTTCATATGAGGACTTTGATCCATATGAGGAATTTGGTCCGTATGAGGACTTGAATCCATATGAAGAATTTGGTCCATATGAAAAATTTGATCTGGGGTTCCTATTCTTCACAGGTGGCGTCATGATGACATTCACCTGAAGATTTTCAAGGCATCTTTTGGGAACCCAGATTTTCTTCATAGGGGAGCCGTTCCTGCAGTTAGTGCCAACATATCTAGCAAATACTTCACCATTCTGATTTTTGAACAGTTTATAGTTGGAGTCAATTGACTCATCATCAGAATGAGGAGATTCACATGCAAATCCAGATAAGTTAGATGGATCAACTGGAGGTCCCTTTGCAGCAACCCATGTAGTTTTGGGGTACTGCTCAGGCTTCCAATATGTACCATCAGCATTGAGTTTTCTCTCAAAGGCGATACCCTCTTTCCTAGGGTTCCTGTTGAGGATCTGCTTTTTAAGCACATCACAAAGAGCCTGATGCCCTTTGAGGCTTTTGTACATGCCTGTCGTGTACAATTCCTTCAGCCCTGCATCGTCAGTGATACAAGCAATGTCCTCAGATGAGGAATTAGTGATAGCAGAGGCATGTGAAGAATTTGAAACATTAGCAGCATTTGAACATTCAGGTGAAGAATTAGCAGATTCACGTTCAATGCACTTCAAGCATGGAGGAACAAATTCTTCCTGAGAAGCGCTGATTTGTTGGGCAAGTAATGAATCGCGCTCCTTCTGAAGATCTTCATAACTCACTCTTAGCTTCTCAAGGTCTTGCTTTCTTTGAAGAAATTCATAAGAAAGCTTCTCATGATCGGATAAGAGAGTGTTATAATGATCTTAAAGGGTGTCATACTTAGTATGAAGTCTCTGAAGACTTTCAGCCAAAGCTTTTGACTGATCCATTTCTTCACCCAACATATCATCGCTCTTATTTAGCATGTAGTAAACCTTTTCCAAACCTCTTTGTTGTTTAGTGGCAAGGAAAGCAAGTTTGACATAGCTGGCTCCAAATTCATCACAAGATTCATCATCACTAGACTCGGATAGGTAGCATTCAGTTACCTCAGCATCTTTTGTCATAAGGCATGATGCAGAAGATGATGATTCAGGTTCGAATGTCATCACTTTGAGAGATTCCTTGAAGTCCTCAAACCAAGGATCATGACAGGTTCGATGACCTTCATAGACCTCAGAGAGACGGTCCCAGACGAGCTTCGCATGATCGAGATGCATGATATTCCTGAACTGATTTTGTGACAGACTGGAGCAGATGACATCCTTCGTCGTGAGGTTGAGAAGAGTGTACTTGCGAATGTTATCAGCTTCCGCCATCTTGCACAGATTGGTCAGACCAATCTCAGTGACGGTCCACAGCTCGCTGTTCATCGTCATGAGGCGTTTCTTCATCATGGCCTTCCACTTGGGATACTCGTGACCGTCAAAGATGGGGCATGTCACTTTCGTCATACCTGCGGTCGACATAACTAAAACTCCAGGCGGTTAAACCAAAATCACACAGAACAAGGAGTACCTTGCTCTGATACCAATTGAAAGTGTGTTATATCGACTAGAGGGGGGTGAATAGGCGGTTTTTATGAAATTCTTCACTGAGGAATTTGTCAGTGAGGAAATTTCTTAGCGAAGAACTACTAGCAGCGAAATAAGTACTCACCATATTCTCCTTGAACTAAGGTCACACAGACCTCGTCCAATCACTCGTGGTAAGTCTTCAGGCGAATTCCAAACCTTCACAAACTTGGTCACTCGGCGATCCACAATTACTCTTGGATGCTCTAGACCATGACGCCTAACCGTCTGGAAGAAGCACAGTCTTCAAAGGTAACAAGCGTCGGATCCACACAGGATCAATCTCTTCAGTGATGCTCAATCACTTGGGGTTTGTAGGTGTTTGGGTTTGGGGTTTTTGGTTTTTCCTCACTTGATGATTTTCGCTCAAAGTCCTCAGAGGATGGGTTGCTCTCAAATGACAAGTGTCAGTTTCTCTCGGAGCAGCCAACCAGCTAGTGGTTGTAGGGGGCGGCTATTTATAGCCTAGGGAGCAGCCCGACATGATAAGACATAAATGCCCTTCAATGATATGACCGTTAGGTGGATATATATTTTGGGACAGCTGGCGCATAGCACAGCAACGGTCGGAATTTTGAGTAGCAAAATCCTCAGGGCTATCATGTTCCTCACTGTGTAGGCAATCCGCACTGGCGAATTCCTAACTCCCCAGTCAGGACAAATTCCTCAGAGACCAGAAGAACTTCGTCTCTGTCACTGAAGAAATTGACTGAACTATATGATATTTCCAATGGCTTCACTCGAAGGGATTGGTCGGTGTAGGATTTTGAGTTGAGCATCACATGGAAATTTTTTCTTAGTATTTCCTCGACCCCCTTTAACAGTACGGTGTTTCCTATGACTCAAGAAGGAGAAAAAAACAAAACTATGAAAACGGAAGCCTTCAAGCTTCATATTCCTCGCATGAATATCAATTCTTCACGGACACACCAATTTCTTCACTTTCAAAGTCTTCATGAAAGTCTTCAGAAATACCAAAATCTTCAATCGAAAATATTCATTTTTAGGGGTCGACTTTTCCTGTGAATATCAAACTACTCATAGACTTATAGACCTGTGTACACTCACAAACGCATTAGTCCCTTAACCTATAAGTCTTCAATACACCAAAATCACTAAGGGGCACTAGATGCACTTACACTCTAAATGTCTGAGTGTAAAGACTACTCATGGATGATGCTTCTATGACCAGACCTCTATGTATGTCCTTTGCGGCCTTTCCTATAAATAAATTATAAGTATATGTCATTGCCATATTAATTGTGTACTTCTCTGTTAGAAAATCACAAGATAGTTTCAGTGTTGTTGTTCTCAATCATGTTGCCCTTAAGTGCAAGACATCAATGCGCTCTTAAGTAAAAGGGAAATTTGGGCAGGAAAGGTAAGCAATTCGAAGCAAGCTCCTGAGATAAATTTTCTTTTGGTTTAGCTAACGAATGCTTTGGTATAGGTCTAATCTCTCCTTCCTGGAGATGGTTCTTTCTTATTTCTTTTATGGGGACTTACTTTTTTTCTTTAATTAGGATACCTTCACCTGGTATTTTTTTGTTTTAATTAATGAATATAGATTAGTTACATTGTTTTGTCTCAACCAAGCTAGCCGTATAGTAGAAATTCAGCATGCACACAAGGTGATCTGGTTGAGTTTTACTACGTAACCGTACCATTGTTGTCTGCATGCTGAAAAGCTTATGGGTATGTACTGAAACTAAATTATAGCTGTTAAGGATTATTTGCAGACAGGTCAAGGCCGGAAGATGTCACCATTATCCCTAAACTGAGATGTCTTCAGAATTGGAGATGTCAGGAAGGCCCCCGTACAATTATAGGTACTAACATATAAAAATCCAAGAATTTCCCGCTAAGCGACACTCGACAATGCAAACTTAAATCATGCTAGAATTCGTCAAATACCATGTTTAACCTGAATTAGTTACTTGACATGTGCCTATCTTCTTCTTTTTCCAAATTATGTGTTCAATTGTTCATCATATTATTGATGGAACTAATTTTGCATCGATTGTTTGCACCACTTGATAATTACAACGAAAGTTATGGATGTCCAATCTGGCTGGTTGTTTGTCTACTACTAAAGCTTGTACAGATATGCTTAAAATTGAATACACGTCAAAAAAAATCTCCCGTTGCCACACACACATCCGTGGCAATTGTTGAAAGCTCTGAATGCTTCATTCTTTGTTCTGATGCGTAGGGATATTGGGTAGAATCCAGTGTCACTCATGGTCCTGGTTTAATAGAGGAACTCAATTGATCATGATTTTGAATGTCAAATGTCACACAGGGAAGGGCCTGAACATGAACTTACTTGGTAATGCCCATTTGTGTAGATCGGTAGCCTGTGGCATCTATTTTGTCCAATCGTCCGCCGCGGACAAATTTTCTTTGCTGGGTGTTGGTGGTTCTGCTTCCAATGTTTTTGTAGGACATTGCTCGGTTAGTAATGACTCTGAATGTAAAGCGTGCTATGAAGTACATGATGCGCTGTGTATTTCCCTCAATTACGTGAAGAAGAATGGCAGCAAAGACTTATGGTATGATACCTCAGTATATTTGATTGTCTTGATACCATGTTTCCTTTCTTTTTCATATAGGAATTCCACTAGGTTATTTTTACTATGAAACACGAATTCCACTGTTACCAGGGGGTTTGAAACCTAAGGCAGAGTCACTGTTTTCTCCCTCCAGGGTCAATTTTGTTTTTCTCGCTTTAGAATATTTTCTAACCATGTATCTAAACCTTGCAATATGCTACTTACTGACTATGACCTTGCATAGGATGGAAGATACACTTGGAGAAGGTCCACCCAGTCTATCACCTTCACACATATGTTTTCACTCATCGTCAAGCATTGCACTCCCAATGTCCATATATTGTTCAATTACCACTGATGTCGACCTAGGTTATAAACCAAAATAAGACAATCCTTAGCATGGTTTCCCAAGCTATGTCGCTCTTTGAGACATGCTTGATAATTACAAAAACATTGGAAGTTGAAAAACGTTTATCCTTAAAAACTTTATTTTATAAGTTTATTTGTCACAATCAAATATATGCCTCTATATTTGTTCAGATTCATGCAATATGCTATATTGAAAATTGATTTGTTCAATTTGCATGGCCAGATGGTCATATGGATAGAAGTATTAGCATAAAAAACCCAGATATTCCACAGATGAGGGGCCTTCTTTAACTGAATTGAGTGTACACAATGCAAAGTCTTCGCCCAAGAGTATGACAATGATGCTGAACAAGCCCTTACACATATGGCATTTAAATAAACTGATCGTGAACTGAAGCTATGTGAACGATGGGATATTTTTGTTCGTAGTAATAAAAATATTATTGTAGTAACTTACATTGAGGTTACACACACAGGGATAGAGAGAGAGGACATGACGAAGGTTAAGCGGTTTGTAGTTGGGGGAGGGGGCGGATCTGGAGCTATGCTTAGGACGTGTGCTATTTGTTTTCCCGTTGCAACGTACGGGCAATTTTTCTAGTAAGGTTTAGATTAGAGGCGTGTTATCTACGCTGCCGCCTGAAACGGGGTGCCGCAAAATTTTCACGTGCGTGTGCTTGCCCGCGCGCGCATGTGCCAACGAAAGGATCCGTCATGGGAGCGCACACACACACAAAACCCCGAAAGGATCCGTCATCGGAGCACAGAAGCGCCGCTGGCGCACGGACATCGCCCATGTTGTTCCGGCTTGGACCCGGAACAGCACGTAGGAGTACGTATTAGTAGACCGACAAAGATTCGACCGGCTTCTGTTCCCGCCGACGCCGTACCCCGCGGCGCCTTCGCTCTGTGCTCGTGGCGACGGGCCGTACGCCGGGCGAGCAGCCGAGCCACGTCGCTCCGACCGGTTGCCGTCGCCCGCCACTCACTGGCCCGGCCCCGCGGCATGGCAACACCGCGGCTCGTTTATTCCTCGTGGTCTCTCGCCATAATTCTCCGCCTGGTCCACCGGTTGCCGCTCATCATCCCGGTGCATGACAGGCAGTATGATCTCGGAATGTCAGATCAGGTGTCTGGTGGTCTGCTGTTATACTCCTACTACGTAGCAGTACTAGCCTCTGAACCAATACTAACCTGGTCCCGAGCTCCGAGGGGATGGAACGATGCCAGCAACAACTAACGAACGTGCCTAGCAGCTTACCAAGGAGTACCACTAGCATGCATGTGTGGTGCTCGATCCTGTCGTCGTTGATCCCGTGGGTCATCCCCTCAATGGGGCTATGATTCACTTACACCTCCCTGCACACGGCCGTCTTTAGAAGCCATCGTGTGCAGTGCTTCTGCCGCCAGGCCAGCCGCGGTCAGAGTCTCGGCGTCAAGCAAGACATCATATCATCACGGCTCTGCGCGCCACCACACCACATTGTAATAAACAAAATAAATCACGGCCCGCAGGTCGCCGGCGCAAGAACAAAGAAGAAGAAACTGGCACGTTCGGTCGGTTCCGTAGAAAGGAATCCCGAGCGGGCGGCAAGGTGGTTAGCGTCTTTCTTTAGTTCCACTCGTCTCTCTCTCTCTCTCTCTCTCTCTCTCTCTCTCTCTCTCTCTCTCTCTCTCTCTCTCTCTCTCTCTCTCTCCACCAACACCGCTAGATTATTGGAGCCATGTTGTCACGGGAGTAATTCAAACACGCCTTTTAGCAAAAGGGACCCTTTTGCGGAAAATTGGGTTACAAGCTAACACCAGCATTAATAATGCCACGAAATGGGTGTGCAACAACAGTGCACGCAGTACTGCTCCCAAACTAATCACTGAAACCGACTCGCGCGTACGGCAGCTGCTCCTAATTCCGAGTTGTACTGTAACAGCAGCATCTTTCTTTCTCATTGCTTTAGTTTCACGAGACACAAATCCAAGGGGAGAAAAGAAGCTAAGACAGGACGGCGACCTGCCAGAGAAATTAGTGTCCAGGAATACACAACACACAATCTTCCAAGTAGTAGCAACTTACGGAGCAAAAGTGTAAGAATCTTATTCCTTATCCTTACAAAAAAAGAGAGAGAGCAGAATCTCATGGTAAATTACAGAGTGTTCACATTTCTATACCTCTTATTTCGGCCATGTATATAGAAGAACCATAAACAGACGGTGAAAAGAAAAGAAACAGTGTTAAAGGAGTAACAAAGACTAGAGAAAATTGACAAAGTACAGTCTCTAATCTTCCCAGTTGGTTGGTCTTGCCCGTGTCCGTGTGTAAATAAGAACAATATATACGACGATGGCTAGATCAGAACGGCCTCAGAAGTACTCGAGGTTGAAGTCAAAATGCGCCATGCTGTGCTCTTGCTGGCCGTGGCAGGGCAGCGCGAACTTGCCGCCCTCGTCGCCGGCGTAGGCGGCGAACGGCTCCACCTTGCTCTCGGAGGCCCAATGCAGCGCCTCGCCCTCCAGCGCATTGCTCGCCTCCGGCGCGCTGTTCCAGTTGCTGCTGTTGCTGGAGCTCTCGCCGTAGCCCAGGTTCTCCGACACGTCCAGCACGCTGCTGTAGTCCACGAACCCGGCCGCGTCCTTGCCGCCGAGGTGGTCGTACAGCGGCATGCCCGCCCCGTCGAAGCCGGCGCCGAAGGTGTCGGCCACCGGGAAAGGGTCGAACACCTGCTGCTGCTGCTGCTTCAGGGCTATACCGTCGGCTCCCTGCGGCCTCTCGTCTTTCGACGCCTGGTCCGGTTCCACCCCCGCCACGCCGGAGATGGGCTTGTGGGTGCTGGGGTCGATGCCGCGCTGCCGCAGCTTCTTCTTGAGGCAGCTGTTCCAAAAGTTCTTGATCTCGTTGTCCGTCCGGCCCGGCAAGTGAGACGCTATCTGCGACCACCTGCATTGATTCCGCTCCGTTCATCAGCAAATCGCAAGATTTCACGCTGCTAAAATTTCAAAAAAGAAATGGAAGGCGTAATGTATGTACCTGTTCCCCAGGATCTCATGCAGGCCGACGATGGCGTCCTCCTCCTGCTGCGAGAAGCTTCCCCGCTTCAGGTCGGGGCGCAGGTAGTTGATCCACCGCAGCCGGCAGCTCTTGCCGCACCTCTGCAGACCTGGATCATTGAGCACACTCCTCATTAAGCGCCAACACATGCAAGAAAACAGACGGGCGGAGTTGGAATTATAAGTAGCTTTGCGGGGAGGGAGCGTACCGGCGAGCTTGGGCACGGAGCTCCAGCACCCGACGCCGTAGCGGATGATGTGGTTGTAGAGCTTCTCGTCCTCCTCGGGAGACCACAGCCCCTTGCGCAGCTTCTGCTGGACGCCGCCGCCGCCGCCGGTGCCCGCGTGCCGTCCCATTCTCCCGCCCGCCCGGCACGCGCGCGCGGCCGGCTCAAGGGACGAGCGAACAAACGACCGAGCAACCGGCGAGCTACCTCGTCAGTGTGATGGTTGGTTCGTTGCCTTGCCTGTGTATCTCTATCTATCTATCTCGGTCGGGAAGGCTGGCCGGGGTATATATGGGGAAGCGTGCGTGCCAAGAGCCGCGCACGTACGTACGGGGGCCGGGGAGGGGAAGACGACGCAGCAATCAAGCAGTAGGTCTCAAGCAACCTACTCCAGCTGAGGAGTATGTGTGTAAGTGTGTGTGCGCTTTGAGGTGCTCGCGCCTGCAATGGATTGGAGCTGAAGATACACCCCGTTTACTTGTGCTCCGTAGGCTTAGGATTTTCGTGATCAAAATGAAGTGCTCCTATAGTTGGGTGCGTGCGGGCGCAAGGAAGAGAAGAGGAGCAGCTTCTACTGTTGTTGCAGTAACAGCAAAGGAGGCAGAGACACGGCCGGGGAGAGGAATCGACTAGGGCCCGACGCTGCAGGATGGAAAATGACGGGCCAAAAGCTGGGTTAGTTGGAGGTATGACTTGAGAGATTTTTCTCATTAGCGCACGATTATGGTACAGTGTTAATCACCTAGCTAGGGGACTGTTGCGACAATGCAAGCTAGTAGAAAAACGCAACACCTGTGCTCTCTGCTATTCATGACAAGGGGGCTAGATGTATAATTGTGCTTAGATCATTCTCTAATCGCACCAACCGTGCGTGACATACATCAACGCCTTTTGCCGACTTCCGCATTCCATCTATCCATCTTGAGATGCAAATGGATGATCCCATCGTGCCTCCCTACGTCGCCAAATGTGACAAGCTGACGATAAGCTTAGCTAGGGTCGAAAAGGTGGCGGCACATCGTCGCAGGGATTTTTCTTTTTTAGCAGAGGTTGTATTCGCCCGTGTGATTCATCATGCAATTGGAAAACAAATTGAATCAGTCAATTTTGGAGGGAAAGAGTAGCGCAACCACAAACACAAGCCGGCACCAACGAGGGCCTCATTGGGGCTGGGGACAACGTGGCTTGCTATCATGTCACCACCGAAGAGGAGGAACAAGCTTTACTGGTTCGGGTGGGAGGCGGAGCAACCGGAAAGAGGTAGGGCTGGTGGAGGAACATGAACTAGCGCCATTGGATTTCAATCCAACTCAAAGAATCAACCGAAAGTAAAAGTGTTTCAAGCACCTGACACACATAGGTGTTTTTGATATTTCTTGGATGATATTAACCGGCTCACTGTCTCTAAAACTCATTTCTGGTTATGAAACAAATGTTGGTGGCCACATCTTCAACTGCAGAGGACCCTTGTTGGCCTATGCCAACAAGGTGCTACAGGAAGGAGCCTCCTTTCGAGAAATAAAACAGTGACAATGGTGTCAAGGATCAATGGAGCAAACAACGAAATTGATATGCATCAGTTTCCCTCTAACGAGAAGGAGGAGGCGAGCCAGGCAGCGGCATGCATATGCATGATTTTTCTAGCCTACATCATAAAGAAATTTAACCATTGTTCTAAGACCGACTATCACTCATAATGTATGATATCCTTCTTATGTGGGCCATGAGAAGATGACTTCAAAGTCTTATAGATATCCCAAATATGTGCAAGAGCTCCCTACTCATTAAGGTTATGACCTTATAGTATTTTGGAGTTTGCACTCAAGAGAAGAGAATGTTTAGCCTCCATCCAAGAACTAGCAAGAGGTGTGACAAAAATTTTAGGTTAGCCTCCACTAAAAAAGAAAATAAAACAAAAGAGGGGATGATTGAAAGAAAAAAATCCGCCATCAAGAAAAGTGAGTTTCTTCCAAGATTGTGAAGTTCAGATCCATCATCTTGTATCCTTCAAGTTGTGGTTATACAATAATTAGTGAGTTCCAATCTCTAAATCTTGCAGCCTCAAATCTCACTATTATCCAATGTGAAATTTTGATACGTAAGAGCCTCTAATGCTACCTAAAGAAGACTTGATGTATCCCATATTTTGATAATTGGGGAAGAATGTTTAGGTGTGGCACCGGCTCATGCTTTTACCCACGTTGAGGGTTTTCCACGCTAAAATATGGTGTTTTATGTGTGTCGATGTTGTTGCTGCACTTTGGAGGATAGTGGCTAAAAGCGCCTAGTATGTATCCTAGTTTGTGAGTTGAAGACACCTAGTATCCATCTAGCTGCCTGTTGAAAGCACTTTTTTGCTAAGTTCTACCACCGAGGCAAAACCATCCCATACTCCATATATGTTGATGCATATTTTTTCTTCTGTTTTGAGCAACGATCGTTAAGGTAGTGCATAAGTATATGCTAATTTCAAACATGTACCAATACAACTATCGATGACCAACTCTGATGCGCAAGCCAGAGCAGTTTTGTACAACCGTTGGACCCGAGATAGCTAGTCAAAAACATTGGTTGTGCATACACCGGTGGTTTTGTGTGTCTCCAAACACAATGAACTGGTATCATAAGTTCAATTGTTTCTTACCATTGTAGTAGACTTTATTGCTTATAGATTAAAGATGTCTTCTTTGGATAATGAGGTGAGCTAGGATTAAAGACCTAAAACCAAAATCAAGAACCTAATGAGTATGTCTGCGGAAAAGCTCTCCTACTTGGGTGAGAGAGGGGGCGTACGACCGGAATACTCAAAGGTGGCATTCGATTATAGTGTTTCTATTTCTCAAAACACTTATGTTGATAATGTTGGCCCCATACCCATGTTTGATAGGTCTCAGTGTGCGTATTGGAAAACTAGAACGAGAATTCATCTATATGGAGAAAATTTTGGTCTTTGGGAGGTTACTTTGTAAAGTTTCTCTGTGGTCGATCCAAAGGATCTCACTCCTTCTCTCAAAGACAAATTTAAACAATTTAAATTCCTAGCTTCGTCCATGATTCTCAAGGACGCGGCTCAAATTATGTTCAACTTCATTAGCCTTCATGGTATCACCTGGAGAGCTTGGGATGCCCTAGAACGATTTTTCTTTGGTGTCGGTGCATGGCCACCTCTCTCCACAATCACCACATCCCCACATTGTTGGCGAGCTCTATCTAACAACGCTAACTATGTTCTTGAAAGAAAAAAAAACGCTAACTAGTCTGCTCAGGTATCCCCCTTGCCCTCAACTCCACTGTCAACGCTCATGCAATTGGCGGCTCCATCTTGGAGCATCGACGAGCTCACTGTCACCGAAGATATCACGTAGTAGAAGAAGAAGATGGGCAAAAGGACGAGCACAAAACAAGAAGCAAATCTGTTGGCTACAGATCTCTGTGATTTGTAGGAACAAATCACCTTTTTTTTGCTAAATACTCCCTTCTCCCAAAAATATAAGGTGCACATGATTTTATTTTTGGTCTTCATCGCATAATTTTGACTATGATTTTCACCTATTGTATGCATACAAAATTGGTATAAAGACATATGAAATACAAACTTTTTGTACGACAAACACGACAATATCATTTATACATGTTTAATCCATGTACATTAATATATACTAGAAAATTGGCCTTGCATTGCAACGGAAGAAAAATCGCAGCTCCCATGGAGTTAGGTGTGCATGAGTTTTTCTTCTTGACTATACCAAATTTGACACTGTAGATATACGTCTTACCTGAGATTTGTGCTGACTCTGGCTCCGCTACTACATGCTCCTACCGCAATAAGCACGACTCAAGATCCATCCACAGGTCCACACTATGTATTTCAGCATAGCGCCTCACTTGTGTTGTTGCATATCCTCCTTCCCGCACTAATCAACCATGATCGCGTGTGGTCAATCCCAAGGTGATGATCTCGGCCACCGCATGACACACTTGTCATTGGACCACGTCATCACAAGCGGATGCTTAATACTTTTGACACTAATCTCATCGAGCTGGACGTGATGGCCGCCCTTTCGGAGTTACAACCTACACCTGGTCTATACACCACCCCTCATACCACCACTCACTTTAAGTTGTACATTTATTTTCCAAATACGTCAACATTCTTTTCAAAACACATAAACACTTTTTAAATCACATGGGATTTTAGAGCATAAATACTTTTTAAATTATGTTAAGCACGTGACTACTATTTAGAATTACATGAACATTTTTTAAAAGAAGGGTGGATATTTGACATTATATGGACATTATTTAAACAGGTGAACACATTTCTTAAAACTACACAAACATTTTAAGATGCATCTTTTTGTTAAATTACATACTTTTTTTCAATCATGGGTGACATGGGAGGGGGGGGGTAAATCTTGCCAACTTCAAGAGTAGACGGACGGGCATAAACTTACCTTCATTTTAGGGCATCTCCAACAGTTGTAAGATATGTGTTGGTAAATTTGCCACCTAGGACATAGTGATGATGTGGCATGTATTAAATGTGGAGAGAGAGCAAAGTTGTACGTAGATTAACCAACAACCTTTGCACAAGCTCCAAGGTTTATTTTTTCACCATCTATTGAATAGCTTACATACAACCCATTGGAGTAGTTGTATGATAGCTTGTTGGTTGATGACATGGACACTTTACCAACAAGACTTACATACAATCTGTTGGAGATGCCCTTATTAGTAGGTATAGACTAGCTAATGGTCAAAGTCATGCATTAAAGGCTGTGTAAAGTCAAGTGGGTCTTACATTTTGGGAAGGAGTGAGCAGGAACATATCATCTTTTTTTTTGAGGAAAAACTTTCAATCTATTCATCAAATATGATGATAGTACAAAAAATGCAATAAATAACAAAAATTACATCCATGTATGTAGACCACACATAGTAACGACTACAATTACTTGAGTGAACAAAGAACGCAATAAATAACAAAAATTACATCCATGTCTGTAGACCACACATAGTGACGACTACAATTACTTGAGTGAGCCGAAGGCGTGCCTCTGTCATCACCCCTTCCTCATAAAAGCCGAGCAAATCTTGTTGTAGTAGACTGTTAGAAACTCGTCGTGCTAAGGCTGCGAAGAATCAGCTTACCAGAACACCAACCGTGGCCAATGAAGAGAAGCATAGAATGGAAGGATCCAATCCGTAGACACACGAACGCATACGAACGAAAACCGGATCCACAACGGCGACCAAATCCCAAAAAATCAGCCAGAGACACACCTCCAAATGCCCTCGGATGACGCAAGATGCACCACCAGGACAGAGACTAGGTGAGGAAAATTTTATCCCATCTTCAGAGAGCCGATGTTGCCTTGCCTTCTTGAGCAAGACGGAAGCCCTGGTCAAATTATACAAAAAACGTCTACGAACGAAGCAGGAGTCCTCTCACCAATAAGGACCGGATCCATCATGCCTCCATGACCCTAAGGGTACGTGAGACAAGGCAGATCTACGACGGCGCCGGCGGAAGGGCGGGAAACCCTAGACGCGTGATTCTGTCGTTGGGAGGAGAAAACCATTTCGTTTGTTAGGAACAAATTAATCACCTAACCAGTGATAGTCAGCAAGTGTCAACAAACAATAAATAGACCACCGCATGCAAGTCGTCTTCATCCTAATTAATAATTATCTTTGTTTCTCTTACTTTCATGTCTGAAAACTACGTGAGCGGATCTGCAGATCGACGTAATTTGGTGTAGTGTAACCGCTTGCGGGTCACTTCATCCGGTTCTAGAAGGATGCAAAGGCGAAAGTTACCGCTCGGGGGTGAAAAATCACATGATACCGCTTGGCGGTCTCTTCATCCGGAAAGTAAAAAGAAAAAAAAAGAAAAACGAAAGAGACGCATCCAGAGGAAAATAACAGCCGCACGCCGAGGTGAATGCGCAGCAGAACACAACCACACGGCCGGCACGCGCGCGCAAACAATCGGTGCTACTACTATACGTACGTAGGTACAAGCCGGCTCGATCGACCTGTTCCCATCGCTCGTAGTATCACGTACGTGCGTGCCTTGAGAAGGCGATCAACCGTGCAATCATGCCATCCCAGTACACATGCTGAAAGGCTATAAGGGGCCCTAGCTTCCTAAAGCCACTAGCGGCGTGCAGGAGAACCCGGCAACCCGCACTTCCCACTCCACGCCAGGAAAACAAAGGCGAAATTATGCGCCAAAAGCATATGCATAATCGTGTTCTTTCTGTGCATGTGTCCGGATATACGTCGTATTTTAACCTAACCATTGGCTTGTGGAACACATTTGCTAACGACAAGGAGAACAGTACAGATATGGATGGTTTAGTCCGGCCCTCTGCAAATGCGTTGTCGATCACGAGGGTGGCAGAGATCGCTGCACACGACAGTAGACGATACGAATCTACATAGTTAAGTGTGCGTGTACTAGTTAGTAGCAGTACCCTCTGCTTAGTGTGGCTTCAAGGGTAGTGCCAAATGATGGCAGGTACTATAGTTTATGAGAGAGAGGGAGAGAGAGAGCGCTAGGGCTACAACCGCATGGATAGTGACGTAGCGGTGCTGGCTAACGTGCGTTGGAGAAAGCATGCAGGTTAGCGTAGCACGGAGACCACCCGTGCGCACGGCCGTGGACGTTTGGTGGCCTATCAGGCTCGGGGGTTTAGCTTCCAACTTGCTCCATCCATCGATGCTTGATCAGAGCTTAGCCTCCTGATGGCATGTAACGGTTGTGCCGCTTGCAAGTCTGCAACTGCATGCATGGACGGTACCCATTTACCCACATAACCGTGCACCGTTATCATTGGGCATGCAGCATGTACCCATGGCGCCATTAATCACACTACCGTGTCTCGGCTAGCTTTGGCTTCAAGGAAGAATGTGAGAGTGACTAATGTGAGGTGGTTAATGACTCGGTGATGTTTTGGAACGCCAAGAGTTTGTCTCGACCTGTTGAATTTAGAATATATTTTTTTAGAAGAGAATTTAGATTAGAGATTGTTTTTGGTTAGCTTGCATATGACTCGTCTAACTGCCAATGCATAGTCGTTAGTTGTCTAGATGAAGAATACACTATATAGCTAGCTTATCGTGAACGCGCACTTCCATTGCCGCTTTGCCAGGCAGACCGGTCTGTGTGTGCATGAGTGAAATTGAAGACATTTCATGTAACACTCATGTTGGATTCGTGTGATGATCTACGACGTATATGTACTGCATTTGGAACGATGCTTCTTGTCCAATTCTTCTGCCCAGTACGTCGAGGTAGCCAGACTTTCCCTTTCAGTCGAGCTGCATGAGAGTGTAGTACAAGACAAACCGGATGTTTTCACTTTTCACCCACAAGAAAAAAAAGTAAAAAAGAAAATCTCGGCACAAAAAGGGTCAGACAGTAACGTAATATGTTGACAACTTGTATCCCCTCCCTTTTGCGCCCTGCTCATTTCTTCAAAGGAACTCCAATCTCGGTACTAGAACGCACGTCCAATATATATGTAATATATATTCCCCATAGCGCTAGCTGGTTGACGTTGATTATTTCATTCAGACAGGCTCGAGACAAACTGAAACTAGTGGACAGAGAAAGGAAGCACAACGAACTACATAGCATTATTATGGCTTATAAAACTTGTTACCGACACTAGCTACGCACGACTACGTGGTACATAAGCGGATCCATCGGTTGCATGACATGTAAAAGGAATCGATGGACCGATCGATGGCCCAGCCGATTACTAAATTATTAGCACAAGTGCATGTCTCTATTGTGGGGTAAAATTAAAGATGATGCAGCCGGATTCTATTCTCTGCTAGCTAGCTACCTGAGAGCCTGACCTTGACATGCCTCCTCTAGAAAGGAAAGTGAAAGGGAGCAAAGAGGAGAGGGGTGCATCATGGTGGCTCCTCTTTGAAGTTATGCAACCCCGAAGCTAGCTACTAAGTGGCCGCATTACACATCACATTACGCACACACGGCTCGATCGCCACCGTCACACGCACGCACACGTCCCACCCACGCCTGGCTAGTTTATTCGCCGCTCCGGGCAGCCTAGCTAGCTAGCTCGCTTGCTCGCTCCGGTGCTCCGGTACGTACGTGAGGTCGCGCCGGTGCTGCCACTATACTATACTGCTGTTGCCCGCTCGATGGCCGGTACTACTAGGACTTGGAGGAGGCCGTTGCCATCAGAAAAAGATGGCGTGATGTGCACTTGGCTTGCATGAATAACCTGCATGATTGAGCCGTGTTCGCTGGCTACAACGGAAAAGCGCCCTGCATGCTCGACCCATGCAAACCAACCCGGTGCACTAATTAATTTCCCCCACCTAATCTGGCCTGCCTTTTCCATTGGGAGCCCGGGCCAGGACACTACGGGCAGTACTGTTCCTTTCAGCTCCTCTTTCTTGCTCTCACGCCACACTGATATGATAGGATGGATCAGAGCTAATGCTAACTCGCTGGCTATGTATGTAGGCTATACGTAGTAGTACCAGCAACAAGCCACGGACACTCGGCCAAGCAACGTAGCTAACCGGTGGTACTGTCCTGTTTCTCCCTGAGACGGACTTGTCTGGGTTGCAGGAAAGTTCTCTTGGTACTGGACTACTGTTTCAGCACGAGGAGTGCCCCTACTATCTATACGGCGTGCAATTTGCTGGTTTTATCTTGTTCTTCGGAAGAAGTTTGATAGTAGATTCGTTTGTTTTTCCTTCCCTGGATTCAACGACAATTTTTTCGATCGTAGGAATAGCATCGTATTCTTGTGCACGACGAGTCAAATACTGACTAATTACTCAGGCGACCGATTGCAGGTTTGGAAGCTCGAATCTTATTCTCAGCGGCCGCGAATTGGCAGACACAATATCGAGAAAGTATCCGATGGAAATCAAGTTTCGGGGGAAACCGGTGAAAACAAAATGAAAGCCATGTTTCAAAAATTCTGACATAAATACAGTGTGCTGGCGAGATGACATTCTACAAAGTTGTGAAATTACAGTTTCACTCCGTTTCAAAAATAGATTGCGGTTTCACTTGAGAGCTACTCCCTCCGTCTCTTATATTATCGGACGGAGGGAGTAGCTAGTATGAAAAAGCCAAATTCAGCAACCAAAAAGGTGGAAGGTTCGACAAATTGAAATTACTAAAACTGGTGCTGGATTTGTTTTTTTTTTCTAGCTCCCAGTGAAATTAAATTTGAAAATTGTCATGTTTGTAAAACACGTGAAACATGTGACAATGTGTTTTTGTTAGAATCTTATAAACATTTGAAACACGAGCTCTACATGTTTTCATAGGATATTTTCTCCACAATATGTATATTACTACCAAATACATTCTTGTTCTGCGTGCGTGTCACAACAATAGACATAATTGACAAAGGGTGAATTTTATTAACTTACAATGAGGCATCAAGTCGATACAAACACAATGAGTACACATTTGGCATTTGCATAACTAGGATGCACACATCCAAGACGCAACACGCAAGATATAATGCAAATGTAACTTTGTTGTAATCCTTATTGGTGAAGCAATAATTTGTGTATGTACTCCGTACTCACTGGACGGTCAACTCTAGCAGAGTCCAGTATGCACCTCTTCTTAAGGTGCCACTTCACCCTTTGCCTTTGGAACTTGGCAAACGAGTGACTTCACCTCAAGAACATTGACACATTCACTTGGCATCTTGAACGATCCATCAAAGATTGGTGGGTCAATTTTTCTGACATCAACACCCCCAATAGAATAGCCATGACATCTCTCACAATGCTCATTAGTTGGACTAATTGTAATTTCACGACCAACTCCGCTTGTTTTCAACCCCATATGTGATCTGAACTTCAAAAATCACCTCCCACAAGGATAAAACTGTTGGAAATATGCCCTAGAGGCAATAATAAAAGGATTATTATTATATTTCCTTGTTCATGATAATTGTCTTTTATTCATGCTATAATTGTGTTATCCGGAAATCGTAATACATGTGTGAATACTTAGACACCAACATGTCCCTAGTAAGCCTCTAGTTGACTAGCTCGTTGATCAACAGATAGTCATGGTTTCCTGACTATGGACATTGGATGTCATTGATAACGAGATCACATCATTAGGAGAATGATGTGATGGATAAGACCCAATCCTAAACATAGCACAAGATCGTATAGTTCGTTTGCTAGAGTTTTCCAATGTCAAGTATCTTTTCCTTAGACCATGAGATCGTGTAACTCCCGGATACCGTAGGAGTGCTTTGGGTGTACCAAACGTCACAACGTAACTGGGTGAATATAAAGGTATACTACGGGTATCTCCAAAAGTGTCTGTTGGGTTGACACGGATCAAGACTGGGATTTGTCACTCCGTATGACGGAGAGGTATCTCTGGGCCCACTCGGTAATGCATCATCATAATGAGCTCAAAGTGACCAAGTGTCTGGTCACGGGATCATGCATTACGGTACAAGTAAAGTGACTTGCCAGTAACGAGATTGAACGAGGTATTGGGATACCGACGATCGAATCTCGGGCAAGTAACATACCGATTGACAAAGGGAATTGTATACGGGGTTGCTTGAATCCTCGGCATCATGGTTCATCCGATGAGATCATCGAGGAGCATGTGGGAGCCAACATGGGTATCCAGATCCAGCTGTTGGTTATTGACCGGAGAGCCTTCTCAGTCATGTCTACATGTCTCCCGAATCCGTAGGGTCTACACACTTAAGGTTCGGTGACGCTAGGGTTGTAAGGAAGACTTGTATGTGATTACCGAATGTTGTTCGGAGTCCCGGATGAGATCCCGGACGTCACGAGGAGTTCCGAAATGGTCCGGAGGTAAAGATTTATATATGGGAAGTTGTCATACGGTCGCCGGAAAGGTTCGGGGGCATATCGGTATTGTACCGGGGCCACCGGAGGGGTTCCGGGGGTCCACCGGGAGGGGCCACCTCTCCCGGAGGGCCTTATGGGCTGTATGGGGAAGGGATCCAGCCCAAAGTGGGCTGGGGCGCCACTTTCCCCTAGGGCCCATGCGCCTAGGGTGGGGGAAACCCTGAGGGGGGCGCCCCCCTTGCTTGGGGGGCAAGCCCCCTCCCCTTGGCCGTCGCCCCCCCCCCCCCCTAGGAGATTGCATCGCCTAGGGCCGGCGCCCCCCCTAGGCCCCCTATATATAGTGGGGGGAGGAAGGGCCTCACACCCACGCCTTTGGTGCCTCCCTCTCCCTCTCCAACACCTCCTCTTCCTCCATAGAGCTTGGCGAAGCCCTGCCGGAGTACTGCAGCTCCATCACCACCACGCCGTCGTGCTGCTGCTGGAGCCATATTCCTCAACCTCTCCTTCCCCTTGCTGGATCAAGAAGGAGGAGACGTCATGCTGACTGTACGTGTGTTGAACGCGGAGGTGCCGTCCGTTCGGTGCTAGGATCTCCGGTGATTTGGATCACGTCGAGTACGACTTCCTCATCCCCGTTCCTTGAACGCTTCCGCTCGCGATCTACAAAGGTATGTAGATGCATCCGATCACTCGTTGCTAGATGAACTCATAGATGGATCTTGGTGAAACCGTAGGAAATTTTTTTGTTTTCTGCAACGTTCCCCTACAGTGGCATCATGAGCTAGGTCTATGCGTAGTTCTCTTTGCACGAGTAGAACACAATTTGTTGTGGGCGTAGATGTTGTCAACTTTCTTGCCGCTACTAGTCTTATCTTGCTTCAACGGTATTGTGGGATGAAGCGGCCCGGACCAACCTTACACATACGCTTACGTGAGACCGGTTCCACCGACTAACATGCACTAGTTGCATAAGGTGGCTGGCGGGTGTCTGTCTCTCCCACTTTAGTTGGAGCGGATTCGATGAAAAGGGTCCTTATGAAGGGTAATAGAAGTTGACAAATCACGTTGTGGCTTTCACGTAGGTAAGAAAACGTTCTTGCTAGAACCCTATTGCAGCCACGTAAAATTTTCAACAACAATTAGAGGACGTCTAACTTGTTTTTGCAGCAAGTGATTTGTGATGTGATATGGCCAAAGTTGTGATGAATGATGAATGATATATATGTGATGTATGAGATGTTCATGCTATTGTAATAGGAATCACGACTTGCATATCGATGAGTATGACAACCGGCAGGAGCCATAGGAGTTGTCTTTATTTTTTGTATGACCTGCGTGTCATTGAGAAACGCCATGTAAATTACTTTACTTTATTGCTAAACATGTTAGTCATAGTAGTAGAAGTAATAGTTGGCGAGCAACTTCATGGAGACACGATGATGGAGATCATGGTGTCATGCCGGTGACAAGATGATCATGGAGCCCCAAGATGGAGATCAAAGGAGCTATGTGATATTGGCCATATCATGTCACTATTATTATTTGATTGCATATGATGTTTATCATGTTTTTGCATCTTGTTTACTTAGAACGACGGTAGTAAATAAGATGATCCCTCATAATAATTTCAAGAAAGTGTTCCCCCTAACTGTGCACCGTTGCGATAGTTCGTTGTTTCGAAGCACCACGTGATCATCGGGTGTGATAGATTCTAACGTTCACATACAACGGGTGTAAGACAGATTTACACATGCAAACACTTAGGTTGACTTGACGAGCCTAGCATGTACAGACATGGCCTCGGAACACAGAAGACCGAAAGGTCGAGCATGAGTCGTATAGAAGATACGATCAACATGAAGATGTTCACCGATGTTGGCTAGTCCGTCTCACGTGATGATCGGACACGGCCTAGTTAACTCGGATTATGTTATACTTAGATGACTGGAGGGATGTCTATCTGAGTGGGAGTTCATTGAATAATTTGATTTAGATGAACTTAATTATCATGAACTTGGTCTAAAATCTTTACAACATGTATTGTAGATCAAATGGCCAACGTTGTCCTCAACTTCAACGCGTTCCTAGAGAAAACCAAGCTGAAAGACGATGGCAGCAACTATACGGACTGGGTCCGGAACCTGGGGATCATCCTCATAGCTGCCAAGAAAGATTATGTCCTACAAGCACCGCTAGGTGACGCACCTGTTCTCCCTGCAGAACAAGACGTTATGAACGCTTGGCAGACATGTACCGATGATTACTCCCTCGTTCAGTGCGGCATACTTTACAGCTTAGAACCGGGGCTCCAAAAGCGTTTTGAGAGACACGGAGCATATGAGATGTTCGAAGAGCTGAAAATGGTTTTTCAAGCTCATGCCCGGGTCGAGAGATATGAAGTCTCCAACAAATTCTTCAGCTGTAAGATGGAGGAAAACAGTTCTGTCAGTGAGCACATACTCACTATGTCTGGGTTACATAACCGCTTGACTCAGTTGGGAGTTAATCTCCCGGATGACGCGGTCATTGACAGAATCCTTCAGTCGCTTCCACCGAGCTACAAGAGCTTTGTGATGAACTTCAATATGCAGGGGATGGAAAAGACCATTCCTGAAGTATTTGCAATGCTGAAATCAGCAGAGGTAGATGTTAAAAAGGAACATCAAGTGTTGATGGTGAATAAAACCACTAAGTTCAAGAAAGGCAAGGGTAAGAAAACCTTCAAGAAGGACGGCAAGGGAGTTGCCACGCCCGGCAAGCAAGCTGTCGGGAAGAAGCCAAAGAATGGACCCAAGCCCGAGACTGAGTGCTTTTATTGCAAGGGAAGTGGTCACTGGAAGCAGAACTGCCCCAAATACTTAGCGGATAAGAAGGCCGGCAACACTAAAGGTATATGTGATATACATGTAATTGATGTGTACCTTACCAGTACTCGTAGTAGCTCCTGGGTATTTGATACCGGTGCGGTTGCTCACATTTGTAACTCAAAACAGGAGCTGCGGAATAAGCGGAGACTGGCGAAGGACGAGGTGACGATGCGCGTCGGGAATGGTTCCAAGGTCGATGTGATCGCCGTCGGCACGCTACCTCTACATTTACCTACGGGATTAGTTTTGAACCTCAATAATTGTTATTTAGTGCCAAGTTTGAGCATGAACATTGTATCAGGATCTCGTTTAATACGAGATGGCTACTCATTTAAATCCGAGAATAATGGTTGTTCTATTTATATGAGAGGTATGTTTTATGGTCATGCTCCGATGGTGAATGGTTTATTCTTAATGAATCTTGAGCGTAATGCTACACATATTCATAGTGTGAGTACCAAAATATGTAAGGTTGATAATGATAGTCCCACATACTTGTGGCACTGCCGCCTTGGTCACATAGGTGTCAAACGTATGAAGAAGCTCCATGCAGATGGACTTTTAGAGTCTCTTGATTACGAATCATTTGACACATGCGAACCATGCCTCATGGGTAAAATGACCAAGACTCCATTCTCAGGAACAATGGAGCGAGCAACCAACTTATTGGAAATCATACATACTGATGTGTGCGGTCCAATGAGTGTTGAGGCTCGCGGTGGCTATCATTATGTTCTCACCCTCACTGATGACTTGAGTAGATATGGGTATGTCTACTTAATGAAACACAAGTCTGAAACCTTTGAAAAGTTCAAGGAATTTCAGAGTGAGGTTGAAAATCAACGTGACAGGAAAATCAAGTTCCTGCGATCAGATCGTGGAGGAGAATACTTGAGTCACGAATTTGGCACACACTTAAGAAAATGTGGAATAGTTTCACAACTCACGCCGCCTGGAACACCTCAGCGTAATGGTGTGTCCGAACGTCGTAATCGCACTCTATTAGATATGGTGCGATCTATGATGTCTCTTACCGATTTACCGCTATCTTTTTGGGGCTATGCTTTAGAGACTGCCGCATTCACTTTAAATAGGGCTCCGTCGAAATCCGTTGAGACGACACCGTATGAATTATGGTTTGGGAAGAAACCTAAGCTATCGTTTCTAAAAGTTTGGGGATGCAATGCTTATGTCAAGAAACTTCAACCTGAAAAGCTCGAACCCAAGTCGGAAAAATGCGTCTTCATAGGATACCCTAAAGAAACTATTGGGTATACCTTCTACCTCAGATCCGAAGGCAAGATCTTTGTTGCCAAGAATGGATCCTTTCTAGAGAAAGAGTTTCTCTCGAAAGAAGTAAGTGGGAGGAAAGTAGAACTTGATGAAGTATTACCTCTTGAACTGGAAAGTGGCGCAACTCAGGAAAATGTTCCTGTGGTGCCTGCACCAATTAGAGAGGAATTTAATGATGATGATCAAGATACTTCTGATCAAGCTCCTACTGAAATTCGAAGGTCCACAAGGACACGTTCCGCACCAGAATGGTACGGCAACCCTGTCTTGGAAATCATGTTGTTAGACAACGGAGAACGTTCGAACTATGAAGAAGCGATGGCGGGCCCGGATTCTGACAAATGGCTGGAAGCCATGAAATCCGAGATAGGATCCATGTATGAAAACGAAGTATGGACTTTAACTGACTTGCCCGTTGAGCGGCGAGCCATAGAAAATAAATGGATCTTTAAGAAGAAGATAGACGCGGATGGTAATGTGACCATCTATAAAGCTCGGCTTGTCGCTAAGGGTTATCGACAAGTTCAAGGGGTTGACTACGATGAGACTTTCTCACCGGTAGCGAAGCTGAAGTCCGTCCGAATCATGTTAGCAATTGCCGCATTCTATGATTATGAGATATGGCAAATGGACGTCAAAACGACATTCCTTAATGGTTTCCTTAAGGAAGAATTTTATATGATGCAGCCGGAAGGTTTTGTCGATCCTAAGAATGCTGACAAGGTGTGCAAGCTCCAACGCTCGATTTATGGGCTGGTGCAAGCATCTCGGAGTTGGAACATTCGCTTTGATAAGATGATTAAAGCGTTTGGGTTTATGCAGACTTATGGAGAAGCCTGCGTTTACAAGAAAATGAGTGGGAGCTCTGTAGCATTTCTCATATTATATGTAGATGACATACTTTTGATGGGAAATGATATAGAGCTTTTGGACAGCATTAAGGCCTACTTGAATAAGAGTTTTTCAATGAAGGACCTTGGAGAAGCTGCTTATATATTAGGCATCAAGATCTATAGAGATAGATCAAGGCGCGTCATAGGTCTTTCACAAAGCACATACCTTGATAAGATATTGAAGAAGTTCAATATGGATCAGTCTAAGAAGGGGTTCTTTCCTGTGTTGCAAGGTGTGAAATTGAGCTCAGCTCAATGTCCGACCACGGCAGAAGATATAGAAGAGATGAGTGTCATCCCCTATGCCTCAGCCATAGGTTCTATTATGTATGCCATGCTGTGTACCAGACCTGATGTAAACCTTGCCGTAAGTTTGGTAGGAAGGTACCAAAGTAATCCCGGCAAGGAACACTGGACAATGGTCAAGAATATCCTAAAGTACCTGAAAAGGACTAAGGAAATGTTTCTCGTTTATGGAGGTGACGAAGAGCTCGTCGTAAAAGGTTACGTCGACGCTAGCTTCAACACAGATCTGGATGACTCTAAGTCACAAACCGGATACGTGTATATTTTGAATGGTGGGGCAGTAAGCTGGTGCAGTTGCAAGCAGAGCGTCGTGGCGGGATCTACATGTGAAGCGGAGTACATGGCAGCCTCGGAGGCAGCACATGAAGCAATTTGGGTGAAGGAGTTCATCACCAACCTAGGAGTCATACCAAATGCGTCGGGGCCGATCAAACTCTTCTGTGACAACACTGGAGCTATTGCACTTGCCAAGGAGCCCAGGTTTCACAAGAAGACTAGGCACATCAAGCGTCACTTCAACTCCATCCGTGAAAATGTTCAAGATGGAGACATAGAAATTTGTAAAGTACATACAGATCTGAATGTCGCAGATTCATTGACTAAACCTCTCCCTAGAGCAAAACATGATCAACACCAGAATTCCATGGGTGTTCGATTCATCACAATGTAACTAGATTATTGACTCTAGTGCAAGTGGGAGACTGTTGGAAATATGCCCTAGAGGCAATAATAAAAGGATTATTATTATATTTCCTTGTTCCTGATAATTGTCTTTTATTCATGCTATAATTGTGTTATCCGCAAATCGTAATACATGTGTGAATACTTAGACACCAACATATCCCTAGTAAGCCTCTAGTTGACTAGCTCGTTGATCAACAAATAGTCATGGTTTCCTGACTATGGACATTGGATGTCATTGATAACGAGATCACATCATTAGGAGAATGATGTGATGGACAAGACCCAATCCTAAACATAGCACAAGATCGTATAGTTCGTTTGCTAGAGTTTTCCAATGTCAAGTATCTTTTCCTTAGACCATGAGATCGTGTAACTCCCGGATACCGCAGGAGTGCTTTGGGTGTACCAAACGTCACAACGTAACTGGGTGACTATAAAGGTATACTACGGGTATCTCCGAAAGTGTCTATTGGGTTGACACGAATCAAGACTGGGATTTGTCACTCCGTATGACGGAGAGGTATCTCTGGGCCCACTCAGTAATGCATCATCATAATGAGCTCAAAGTGACCAAGTGTCTGGTCACAGGATCATGCATTACGGTATGAGTAAAGTGACTTGCCGGTAACGAGATTGAACGAGGTATTGGGATACCGACGATCGAATCTCGGGCAAGTAACGTACCGATTGACAAAGGGAATTGTATACGGGGTTGCTTGAATCCTCGACATCGTGGTTCATCTGATGAGATCATCGAGGAGCATGTGGGAGCCAACATGGGTATCCAGATCCCGCTGTTGGTTATTGACCGGAGAGCCTTCTCGGTCATGTCTACATGTCTCCCGAACCCGTAGGGTCTACACACTTAAGGTTCGGTGACGCTATGGTTGTAAGGAAGACTTGTATGTGATTACCGAATGTTGTTCGGAGTCCCGGATGAGATCCCGGACGTCACGAGGAGTTCCGGAATGGTCCGGAGGTAAAGATTTATATATGGGAAGTTGTCATACGGTCGCCGGAAAGGTTCGGGGGCATATCGGTATTGTACTGGGGCCACCGGAGGGGTTCCGGGGGTCCACCGGGAGGGGCCACCTCTCTCGGAGGGCCTTATGGGCTGTATGGGGAAGGGATCCAGCCCAAAGTGGGCTGGGGCGGCACTTTCCCCTAGGGCCCATGCGCCTAGGGTGGGGGAAACCCTGAGGGGGGCGCCCCGCTTGCTTGGGGGGCAAGCCCCCTCCCCTTGGCCGCCGCCCCCCTAGGAGATTGCATCTCCTAGGGCCGGCGCCCCCCCTAGGCCCCCTATATATAGTGGGAGGAGGAAGGGCCTCACACCCACGCCTTTGGTGCCTCCCTCTCCCTCTCCAACACCTCCTTCTCCTCCATAGAGCTTGGCGAAGCTCTACCGGAGTACTGCAGCTCCACCACCACCACGGCGTCGTGCTGCTGCTGGAGCCATCTTCCTCAACCTCTCCTTCCCTCTTGCTGGATCAAGAAGGAGGAGACGTCACGCTGACTGTACGTGTGTTGAACGCGGAGGTGCCGTCCGTTCGGCGCTAGGATCTCCGGTGATTTGGATCACGTCGAGTACGACTTCCTCATCCCCGTTCCTTGAACGCTTCCGCTCGCGATCTACAAAGGTATGTAGATGCATCCGATCACTCATTGCTAGATGAACTCATAGATGGATATTGGTGAAACCATAGGAAAATTTTTTGTTTTCTACAACGTTCCCCAACAAAAACCTGATGAAAAATGCAGATGTTAATTTGTCCCTTTATATCATTAATCAAGCCTTCATTGATCGTTGCTTCTGCAACTGTTCTTCTCTCTCTGGCGACCGGAGGCAAGAACTGAGAATATCTATCGACGGGTGATTATCAAGAGCAGAGCTACGGTAGTGCTCCTAGATTGTTCGGTCAGGGGTTAAAACACTTCCATCACTCCAGGCACGCAGCAAAGGATTTTACACAGGTTCGGGCCACCGTAGTGGTGTAATACCCTACTCCCGCTTTTGTGTGTTCTTCTATATATTCCTTTTCTAACAAAATATTGTTGATGTCCCCTTTTTATACCCTCCCAGTCCTACAAAGAGGGGAGTCACACAGACCATGTGGTGATGTAGGCAGTAGTAGGCCCATCTACTCTGATCAAGCCCCTTCACATTAGTCATTTTGCCATGGCATGGCTGAGGCCATGCCTAACCTGCCCTATTATACATACAACATGACATCACCCCTGCCTAGGTATGGGCTCCTCTAGTCACATCCCTCATTTTTCTTTCGGGGAGCGTCCGACACATGCAAACTGTGAGCCATATGGCAATTCCCCGAGAAGGAGAGGGGGCGAGGGCCGACCTCCTCGGACACCTTTCCTTATCTTCGCAGGGTTGAACGCTCTTCGGGGGCACGATGACTTCTCGGGAAGGTCCAGAAGGGGGGAGGGGCTGGCTTCCTGGTCCCATGGACAATATTCCACACAAATTCTTCAACGGTTGTGCCATTGATACATATGTGAGTCCAAAAGAAACATCTTTGCCCATTACCTAACTCAGCCCGAGTTGCAGCATCAAGGAGATCCCTCTCATGCCCAACGAAGCCAATGCGCTAAATTCATGATTTCTAGTTCCAGACTACCTAGTCCCTTTTGGTGTTCTCATTTTCCAAGCGGCATGTGAGACATTCCCTTCTTGTGGATTGTGATCAACCAATGCCAACCGAAATCCAAGTCCCCATTATGTCAATCGGGTATGTTGTTACCTCGGTGAAAAAGGCACAATTTCCAAGAGGACCTAACCACCGTGAACAATCCTATTTACAACATCTGCAATACATTAGTGTGGCCATAATTCTTGCATGCCACCTGCTTCCCAAGGAAGATTTGCTAATGAAAATGGACTCATCTTATGATGTGACCTCTGTAGAGGAAGCTTCCTGTCTTGGTCCCAAAAGTATCATCACGCCTTTACATTCACACGGGGTATATTTTTGCTGCATGGAGTACAGCTTACCAAGCATGCAAACAACTAAGGTGAAAAGTACATTTTTTTGCGGGAAAAATAGCTTGTATTACTCAATTATAATGTCATTACAATCATCAGAGGCAATCCTCACCACCTCGTCTGGGCCTGACCCCAACCAAGTCATAGTTCTACCTTGGAACATAGCAAAGCGAGCTAGGCAATCACTAGCCCTATTATGTGATCTAGATACATGAGTAATACAAGTTTGTCTAAGGGTCCTTAAGTGCTTGATCTCCCTCACAATGGAAGCATACACCGACCGATCAACGTCCGCACATGAAATCATCGTTACTGCTTCCAGAGAATCCAGCTCCATAGCTACAGGCTCCTCACTGCGCTGAATGGCAAATCAGAGCCCCTCCATGCATGCGCAAAGTTCAGCCTCCAAAGCATCCCTACAAGAGTACAAGGCTCGACATGCTGAGAAGTTAATAGTACCGTGATGATCTCTCAGAATCATTCCCACTCCTGCCCTCTCAGAAGAAACGAAGGAACCATCCGTGCTCAGCTTCATCCATCCAGACGCAAGAGGTTTCCAACCCTCAGGCTCCGGCACATGAGCATGCGCTGCTGGCGCTGGTATATCGTAGACGATACAAGATTTGCCTTTTGCTGGATCCGCTTGAGGGTTTAGTTTGATGCCAATAAGGGAGTCAAAATAGGTTTGAAGGAATCTAATAGAAACTTCCATAGAAGGGGCCAGCTTGTGATGAACCAACTCATTTCGGATATACCAACACCTCTAGAAAATCAGCAACACCATCATCCAACCAACCTCATTCAAAGGAGCCAGGACATGCAACAACCACTCCTTACCATTATTCAACATTGTATGTAAGTATGGAAGTTGCCATACTTTCGCCATGGCTAGATATAGGTCACGAGCAAGTTGGCATCTAATGAACGGATGGTAATTATCTTCTTCTTCTACCCCACAAACCGGACATCTGTTCGTTGTTTCAAGGCCTATACAGTTTTTCCGCTGCCAAGTCGGCAGAGAATCAGTAGCAAGACGCCACGCAAAGGTCCGAACTGAAGGACCTAACCACCGTGAACAATCCTATTTACAACATCTGCAATACATTAGTGTGGCCATAATTCTTGCATGCCACCTGCTTCCCAAGGAAGATTTGCTAATGAAAATGGACTCATCTTATGATGTGACCTCTGTAGAGGAAGCTTCCTGTCTTGGTCCCAAAAGTATCATCACGCCTTTACATTCACACGGGGTATATTTCTGCTGCATGGAGTACAGCTTACCAAGCATGCAAACAACTAAGGTGAAAAGTACATTTTTTTGCGGGAAAAATAGCTTGTATTACTCAATTATAATGTCATTACAATCATCAGAGGCAATCCTCACCACCTCGTCTGGGCCTGACCCCAACCAAGTCATAGTTCTACCTTGGAACATAGCAAAGCGAGCTAGGCAATCACTAGCCCTATTATGTGATCTAGATACATGAGTAATACAAGTTTGTCTAAGGGTCCTTAAGTGCTTGATCTCCCTCACAATGGAAGCATACACCGACCGATCAACGTCCGCACATGAAATCATCGTTACTGCTTCCAGAGAATCCAGCTCCATAGCTACAGGCTCCTCACTGCGCTGAATGGCAAATCAGAGCCCCTCCATGCATGCGCAAAGTTCAGCCTCCAAAGCATCCCTACAAGAGTACAAGGCTCGACATGCTGAGAAGTTAATAGTACCGTGATGATCTCTCAGAATCATTCCCACTCCTGCCCTCTCAGAAGAAACGAAGGAACCATCCGTGCTCAGCTTCATCCATCCAGACGCAAGAGGTTTCCAACCCTCAGGCTCCGGCACATGAGCATGCGCTGCTGGCGCTGGTATATCGTAGACGATACAAGATTTGCCTTTTGCTGGATCCGCTTGAGGGTTTAGTTTGATGCCAATAAGGGAGTCAAAATAGGTTTGAAGGAATCTAATAGAAACTTCCATAGAAGGGGCCAGCTTGTGATGAACCAACTCATTTCGGATATACCAACACCTCTAGAAAATCAGCAACACCATCATCCAACCAACCTCATTCAAAGGAGCCAGGACATGCAACAACCACTCCTTACCATTATTCAACATTGTATGTAAGTATGGAAGTTGCCATACTTTCGCCATGGCTAGATATAGGTCACGAGCAAGTTGGCATCTAATGAACGGATGGTAATTATCTTCTTCTTCTACCCCACAAACCGGACATCTGTTCGTTGTTTCAAGGCCTATACAGTTTTTCCGCTGCCAAGTCGGCAGAGAATCAGTAGCAAGACGCCACGCAAAGGTCCGAACTGAAGGAAATATGCCCTAGAGGCAATAATAAAGTTATTATTTATTTCCTTATATCATGATAAATGTTTATTATTCATGCTAGAATTGTATTAACCGGAAACATAATACATGTGTGAATACATAGACAAACAGAGTGTCACTAGTATGCCTCTACTAGACTAGCTCGTTAATCAAAGATGGTTATGTTTCCTAACCATGGACAAAGAGTTGTTATTTGATTAACGGGATCACATCATTAGGTGAATGATCTGATTGACATGACCCATTCCATTAGCTTAGCACCCGATCGTTTAGTATGTTGCTATTGCTTTCTTCATGACTTATACATGTTCCTATGACTATGAGATTATGCAACTCCCGTTTATCGGAGGAACACTTTGTGTGGTACCAAATGTCACAACGTAACTAGGTGATTATAAAGGTGCTCTACAGGTGTCTCCAAAGGTACATGTTGGGTTGGCGTATTTCGAGATTAGGATTTGTCACTCCGATTGTCGGAGAGGTATCTCTGGGCCCTCTCGGTAATACACATCACATAAGCCTTGCAAGCATTGCAACTAATGAGTTAGTTGTGAGATGATGTATTACGGAACGAGTAAAGAGACTTGCCGGTAACGAGATTGAACTAGGTATTAAGATACCGACGATCGAATCTCGGGCAAGTAACATACCGATGACAAAGGGAACAACGTATGTTGTTATGCAATCTGACCGATAAAGATCTTCGTAGAATATGTAGGAGCCAATATGAGCATCCAGGTTCCGCTATTGGTTATTGACCGGAGACGTGTCTCAGTCATGTCTACATTGTTCTCGAACCCGTAGGGTCTGCACGCTTAAGGTTTCGATGACAGTTATATTATGAGTTTATGAGTTTTGATGTACCGAAGGAGTTCGGAGTCCTGAATAGGATCGGGGACATGAAGAGGAGTCTCGAAATGGTCGAGACATAAAGATTGATATATTGGAAGGCTATATTTGGATATCGGAAGTGTTCCGGGTGAAATCGGGATTTTACCGGAGTACCGGGAGGTTACCGGAACCCCCCGGGAGGTATATGGGCCTTAGTGGGCCTTAGTGGAAGAGAGGAGAGGTGGCCAGGGCTGGGCCGCGCGCCCCTCCCCCTAGTCCGAATAGGACAAGGAGAGGGGGGCGGCGCCCCCCCTTCCTTCTCTCTCTCCTCTTTCCCCCCTCCCGAATCCTATTCCAACTAGGAAAGGGGGGAATCCTACTCCCGGAGGGAGTAGGACTCCTCCTGGCACGCCCTCTCCTGGCCGGCCGCACCCCCCCCCTTTGATCCTTTATATACGGAGGCAGGGGGCACCCCTAGAGACACAAGTTGATCCACGTGATCATATTCTTAGTCGTGTGCGGTGCCCCCTTCCACCATAGTCCTCGATAATATTGTAGCAGTGCTTAGGCGAAGCCCAGTACATCAAGATCGTCACCACGCCGTCGTGCTGACGGAACTCTTCCCCGACACTTTGCTGGATCGGAGTCCGGGGATCGTCATCGAGTTGAACGTGTGCTAGAACTCGGAGGTGCCGTAGTTTTGGTGCTTGATCGGTCGGGCCGTGAAGACGTATGACTACATCAACCACGTTGTGCTAACGCTTCCGTTGTCGATCTACAAGGGTACGTAGATCACACTCTCCCCTCTCGATGCTATGCATCACCATGATCTTGCGTGTGCGTAGGAAATTTTTTGAAATCACTACGTTACCCAACAGTGGCATCCGAGCCTAGGTTTTATGTGTTGATGTTATTTGCACGAGTAGAACACAAGTGAGTTGTGGGCGATATAAGTCATACTGCTTACCAGCATGTCATACTTTGGTTCGGCGGTATTGTTGGGCGAAGCGGCCCGGACCGACATTACGCATACGCTTACGCGAGACCGGTTCTCCCGACGTGCTTTGCACAAAGGTGGCTAGCGGGTGACAGTTTCTCCAACTTTAGTTGAACCAAGTATGGCTACGCCCGGTCCTTGTGAAGGTTAAAACAGCACCAACTTGACAAACTATCGTTGTGGTTTTGATGCGTAGGTAAGATTGGTTCTTGCTTAAGCCCGTAGCAGCCACGTAAAACTTGCAACAACAAAGTAGAGGACATCTAACTTGTTTTTGCAGGGCATGTTGTGATGTGATATGGTCAAGACATGATGCTAAATTTTATTGTATGAGATGATCATGTTTTGTAACCGAGTTATCGGCAACTGGCAGGAGCCATATGGTTGTCGCTTTATTGTATGCAATGCAATCGCGCTGTAATGCTTTACTTTATCACTAAGCGGTAGCGATAGTCGTGAAAGCATAAGATTGGCGAGACGACAACAATGCTACGATGGAGATCAAGGTGTCGCGCCGATGATGATGGTGATCATGACGGTGCTTCGAAGATGGAGATCACAAGCACAAGATGATGATGGCCATATCATATCACTTATATTGATTGCATGTGATGTTTATCTTTTATGCATGTTATCTTGCTTTGATTGACGGTAGCATTATAAGATGATCTCTCACTAATTATCAAGAAGTGTTCTCCCTGAGTATGCACCGTTGCGAAATTTCTTCGTGCTGAGACACCACGTGATGATCGGGTGTGATAGGCTCTATGTTCAAATACAACGGGTGCAAAACAATTGCACACGCGGAATACTCAGGTTATACTTGACGAGCCAAGCATATACAGATATGGCCTCGGAACACGGAGACCGAAAGGTCGAGCGTGAATCATATAGTAGATATGATCAACATAGTGATGTTCACCAATGAAGCTACTCCATCTCACGTGATGATCGGACATGGTTTAGTTGATTTGGATCACGTAATCACTTAGAGGATTAGAGGGATGTCTATCTAAGTGGGAGTTCTTTAAGTAATATGATTAATTGAACCTAAATTTATCATGAACTTAGTACCTGATAGTATCTTGCTTATTCATGTTTGATTGTAGATAGATGGCCCGTGTTGTTGTTCCGTTGAATTTTAATGCGTTCCTTGAGAAAGAAAAGTTGAAAGATGATGGTAGCAATTACACGGACTGGGTCCGTAACTTGAGGATTATCCTCATTGCTGCATAGAAGAATTACGTCCTGGAAGCACCGCTGGGTGCCAGGCCTGCTGCTGGAGCAACACCAGATGTTATGAACGTCTGGCAGAGCAAAGCTGATGACTACTCGATAGTTCAGTGTGCCATGCTTTACGGCTTAGAATCGGGACTTCAATGACATTTTGAACGTCATGGAGCATATGAGATGTTCCAGGAGTTGAAGTTAATATTTCAAGCAAATGCCCGGATTGAGAGATATGAAGTCTCCAATAAGTTCTATAGCTGCAAGATGGAGGAGAACAGTTCTGTCAGTGAACATATACTCAAAATGTCTGGGTATAATAATCGCTTGATTCAATTGGGAGTTAATCTTTCAGATGATTGCGTCATTGACAGAATTCTCCAATCACTGCCACCAAGCTACAAGAGCTTCGTGATGAACTATAATATGCAAGGGATGAATAAGACTATTCCCGAGATCTTCGCAATGCTAAAAGCTGCGGAGGTAGAAATCAAGAAGGAGCATCAAGTGTTGATGGTCAACAAGACCACTAGTTTCAAGAAAAAGGGCAAAGGGAAGAAGAAGGGGAACTTCAAAAAGAACAGCAAGCAAGTTGCTGCTCAAGAGAAGAAACCCAAACCTGGACCTAAGCCTGAAACTGAGTGCTTCTACTACAAGCAGACTGGTCACTGAAAGCGGAACTGCCTCAAGTATTTGGCGGATAAGAAGGATGGCAAGGTGAACAAAGGTATATGTGATATACATGTTATTGATGTATACCTTACTAATGCTCGCAGTAGCACTTGGGAATTTGATACTGGTTCTGTTGCTAATATTTGCAACTCGAAACAGGGACTACGGATTAAGAGAAGATTGGCTAAGGACGAGGTGACGATGCGCGTGGGAAATGGTTCCAAAGTCGATGTGATCGCAGTCGGCACGCTACCTCTACATCTACCTTCGGGATTAATATTAGACCTAAATAATTGTTATTTGGTGCCAGCGTTAAGCATAAACATTATATCTGGATCTTGTTTGATGCGAGACGGTTATTCATTTAAATCAGAGAATAATGGTTGTTCTATTTACATGAGTAATATCTTTAATGGTCATGCACCCTTAAAGAGTGGTCTATTCTTATTAAATCTCGATAGTAGTGACACACATATTCATAGTGTTGAAACCAAAAGATGCAGAGTTGATAATGATAGTGCAACTTATTTGTGGCACTGCCATTTAGGTCATATCGGTATAAAGCGCATGAAGAAACTCCATACTGATGGGCTTTTGGAACCACTTGATTATGAATCACTTGGGTACTTGCGAACCGTGCCTTATGGGTAAGATGACAAAAACACCGTTCTCCGGTACTATGGAGAGAGCAACAGATTTGTTAGAAATCATACATACAGATGTATGTGGTCCGATGAATGTTGAGGCTCGTGGCGGATATCGTTATTTTCTCACCTTCACAGATGACTTAAGCAGATATGGGTATATCTACTTAATGAAACACAAGTCTGAAACGTTTGAAAAGTTCAAAGAATTTCAGAGTGAAGTTGAAAATCATCGTAACAAGAAAATAAAATTCCTACGATCTGATCGTGGAGGAGAATATTTGAGTTACGAGTTTGGTGTACATTTGAAACAATGTGGAATAGTTTCGCAACTCACGCCACCCGGAACACCACAGCGTAATGGTGTGTCCGAACGTCGTAATCGTACTTTACTAGATATGGTACGATCTATGATGTCTCTTACTGATTTACCGCTATCGTTTTGGGGATACGCTCTAGAGACGGCCGCATTCACGTTAAATAGGGCACCATCAAAATCCGTTGAGACGACGCCTTATGAACTATGGTTTGGCAAGAAACCAAAGTTGTCGTTTCTGAAAGTTTGGGGCTGTGATGCTGATGTGAAAAAGCTTCAACCTGATAAGCTCGAACCCAAATTGGAAAAATGTGTCTTCATAGGATATCCAAAGGAAACTATTGGATACACCTTCTATCACAGATCCGAAGGCAAGACTTTTGTTGCTAAATTCAGAAACTTTCTGGAGAAGGAGTTTCTCTCGAAAGAAGTGAGTGGGAGGAAAGTAGAACTTGACAAGGTAACTATACCTACTCCCTTATTGGAAAGTAGTACATCACAGAAATCTGTTTCTGTGACAGCTACACCAATTAGTGAGGAAGCTAATGATAATGATCATGAAACTTCAAAACAAGGTACTACTGAAACTCGTAGATCAACCAGAGTGAGATCCGCGCCAGAGTGGTACGGTAATCCTGTTCTGGAAGTCATGCTACTAGATCATGATGAACCTACGAACTACGAAGAAGCGATGGTGAGCCCAGATTCCGCAAAATGGCTTGAAGCCATGAAATCTGAGATGGGATCCATGTATGAGAACAAAGTATGGACTTTGGTTGAATTGCCCAATGATCGGCAAGCAATTGAGAATAAATGGATCTTCAAGAAGAAGACGGACGCTGACGGTAATATTACTGTCTACAAAGCTCGACTTGTCGCAAAAGGTTTTCAGCAAGTTCAAGGGATTTACTATGATGAGACCTTCTCACCCGTAGCGATGCTTAAGTCTGTCCGAATCATGTTAGCAATTGCCACATTTTATGATTATGAAATTTGGCAGATGGATGTCAAAACTGCATTCCTGAATGGATTTCTGGAAGAAGAGTTGTATATGATGCAACCAGAGGGTTTTGTCGATCCAAAGGGAGCTAACAAAGTGTGCAAGCTCCAGCGATCCATTTATGGACTGGTGCAAGCCTCTCAGAGTTGGAATAAACGCTTTGATAGTGTGATCAAAGCATTTGGTTTTATACAGACTTTTGGAGAAGCCTGTATTTACAAGAAAGTGAGTGGGAGCTCTGTAGCGTTTCTGATATTATATGTGGATGACATATTACTAATTGGAAATGATATAGAATTTCTGGATAGCATAAAGGGATACTTGAATAAGAGTTTTTCAATGAAAGACCTTGGTGAAGCTGCTTACATATTAGGCATTAAGATCTATAGAGATAGATCAAGACGCTTAATTGGACTTTCACAAAGCACATACCTTGACAAAGTTTTGAAGAAGTTCAAAATGGATCAAGCAAAGAAAGGGTTCTTGCCTGTGTTACAAGATGTGAAGTTGAGTCAGACTCAATGCCCGACCACTGCAGAAGATAGAGAGAAAATGAAAGATGTTCCCTATGCTTCAGCCATAGGCTCTATCATGTATGCAATGCTGTGTACCAGACCTGATGTGTGCCTTGCTATAAGTCTAGCAGGGAGGTACCAAAGTAATCCAGGAGTAGGATCACTGGACAGCGGTCAAGAACATCCTGAAATACCTGAAAAGGACTAAGGATATGTTTCTCGTTTATGGAGGTGACAAAGAGCTAATCGTAAATGGTTACGTCGATGCGAGCTTTGACACTGATCCGGACGATTCTAAATCACAAACTGGATACATATTTACATTAAACGGTGGAGTTGTCAGTTGGTGCAGTTCTAAACAAAGCGTCGTGGCGGGATCTACGTGTGAAGCAGAATACATAGCTGCTTCGGAAGCAGCAAATGAAGGAGTCTGGATGAAGGAGTTCATATCCGATCTAGGTGTCATACCTAGTGCATCGGGTCCAATGAAAATCTTTTGTGACAATACTGGTGCAATTGCCTTGGCAAAGGAATCCAGATTTCACAAGAGAACCAAGCACATCAAGAGACGCTTCAATTCCATCCGGGATCTAGTCCAGGTGGGAGACATAGAGATTTGCAAGATACATACGGATCTGAATGTAGCAGACCCGTTGACTAAGCCTCTTCCACGAGCAAAACATGATCAGCACCAAGGCTCCATGGGTGTTAGAATCATTACTGTATAATCTAGATTATTGACTCTAGTGCAAGTGGGAGACTGAAGGAAATATGCCCTAGAGGCAATAATAAAGTTATTATTTATTTCCTTATATCATGATAAATGTTTATTATTCATGCTAGAATTTTATTAACCGGAAACATAATACATGTGTGAATACATAGACAAACAGAGTGTCACTAGTATGCCTCTACTAGACTAGCTCGTTAATCAAAGATGGTTATGTTTCCTAACCATGGACAAAGAGTTGTTATTTGATTAATGGGATCACATCATTAGGTGAATGATCTGATTGACATGACCCATTCCATTAGCTTAGCACCCGATCGTTTAGTATGTTGCTATTGATTTCTTTATGACTTATACATGTTCCTATGACTATGAGATTATGCAACTCCCGTTTACCGGAGGAACACTTTGTGTGGTACCAAACGTCACAACGTAACTGGGTGATTATAAAGGTGCTCTACAGGTGTCTCCAAAGGTACATGTTGGGTTGGCGTATTTCGAGATTAGGATTTGTCACTCCGATTGTCGGAGAGGTATCTCTGGGCCCTCTCGGTAATACACATCACATAAGCCTTGCAAGCATTGCAACTAATGAGTTAGTTGTGAGATGATGTATTACGGAATGAGTAAAGAGACTTGCCGGTAACGAGATTGAACTAGGTATTAAGATACCAACGATCGAATCTCGGGCAAGTAACATACCGATGACAAAGGGAACAACGTATGTTGTTATGCGGTCTGACCGATAAAGATCTTCGTAGAATATGTAGGAGCCAATATGAGCATCCAGGTTCCGCTATTGGTTATTGACCGGAAACGTGTCTCGGTCATGTCTACATTGTTCTCGAACCCGTAGGGTCCGCACGCTTAAGGTTTCGATGACAGTTATATTATGAGTTTATGAGTTTTGATGTACCGAAGGAGTTCAGAGTCCCGGATAGGATCGGGGACATGACGAGGAGTCTCGAAATGGTCGAGACATAAAGATTGATATATTGGAAGCCTATATTTGGATATCGGAAGTGTTCCGGGTGAAATCGGGATTTTACCGGAGTACCGGGAGGTTACCAGAACCCCCCGGGAGGTATATGGGCCTTAGTGGGCCTTAGTGGAAGAGAGGAGAGGTGGCCAGGGCTGGGCCGCGCGCCCCTTCCCCCCCCCTAGTCCGAATAGGACAAGGAGAGGGGGGCGGCGCCCCCCTTCCTTCTCTCTCTCCTCTTTCCCCCCTCCCGAATCCTATTCCAACTAGGAAAGGGGGGGAATCCTACTCCCGGAGGGAGTAGGACTCCTCCTGGCGCGCCCTCTCCTGGCTGGCCGTGCCCCCCCCCCCTTTGATCCTTTATATACGGAGGCAGGGGGCACCCCTAGAGACACAAGTTGATCCACGTGATCATATTCTTAGCCGTGTGCGGCACCCCCTTCCACCATAGTCCTCGATAATATTGTAGCGGTGCTTAGGCGAAGCCCAGTACATCAAGATCGTCACCACGCCGTCGTGCTGACGGAACTCTTCCCCGACACTTTGCTGGATCGGAGTCCGGGGATCGTCATCGAGCTGAACGTGTGCTAGAACTCAGAGGTGCCGTAGTTTCGGTGCTTGATCGGTCGAGCCGTGAAGACGTACGACTACATCAACCACGTTGTGCTAACGCTTCCGTTGTCGATCTACAAGGGTACGTAGATCACACTCTCCCCTCTCATTGCTATGCATCACCATGATCTTGCGTGTGCGTAGGAAATTTTTTGAAATCACTACGTTACCCAACACGAACTGTAGGAGGAGCCCAACCTTTCCAAATAAAACTCTAGCAAGATCTACTCCCGGACAAGTTCGAACTCGATGAGGCAGCAGTTTCATGGTGCTCAATATCAAACGCCAATGAATATGCAGATTTTACTGAGAAAACTCCCCTCTTATCCGGGCCCCATGCCAACACATCCTCTCCCAGCCTAGGAGAAGCTCCGATCTTCAATATTTCATGCACGTACGCTACCAAAAAATAGCTGGAGAGAAGCCCATAATTCCAAGAACCATTATCATTTAGCAAGTCCGAGACGAAGCGAATACGGCACCTTCCTTGGGGGGAAATTGGCTTGTAGGAGAAGGGTCTAGGTATCCTGTTGTCACGCCACACACGAATACTTCTCCCATTCCCCACCCTCCACACCAGCCCCTTTTTCAACAGCTCCTGTCCGTGACAAATAGCTTGCCACGAAGAAGATGCATTTCCTGAAAACACAGTGTCTTCCAACTTACCATTTGGATAGTATCTTGCTTTAAGCACTTGGGCACATAAACTTTCCAGTTTGGTTAACAATCTCCATGCCTCGCGAGCCAATAGAGCTTGATTAAACATTCTGAAATCACGAAACCTCAGTCCTCCTCTATCTTTTGGCTGCAACAAATGATCCCACCCTCTCCAATGAACCTTTCGTTTACCTTCCACCGAACCCCAGTAAAAATTCCTTACCATACACGTAAGATCATCGCACACCGAGAGCGGGAGTTTGAAAATACCCATAATGTACGTTGGAAGGCTTGAGCAACACTTTTGATCAACACTTCTCGACCTGGCTGAGCCAAGAGTCCATCACCCCATTGGATCAACCGTTTTGTGAGGCTAGTTTGTAAATTCTGAAAGCGGCCTTTAGACATGCGGCCCTCCGGAGTTGGCAGCCCTAAGTACTTTTCCTCAAAGAGAAGAGTAGTGAACTGTCAGGCGCCCCGCACTTCCTCTTTCACTGCATTCAGGCAAGCCCCCCCAAAGAACATAGAACATTTACTATAATTGAGACTTTGGCCTGTAGCACTACCATAAAGGTCTAGAGCATCTTTTACCCTTTCCGCCTGGATTCTAGAAGCCTCAAAAAATAGTAGTGTGTCATCAGCAAACAACAAGTGTGAGATGCCTGGACCTCTCCTACAAATTTTCACTGGTGTGATCTCCCTCAACAACACTTTATTTTTCAAAATTGCTGACAATCCATCCGCCACAAACAGGAATAAGAACGGTGAAAGAGGGTCACCTTGCCGAAGACCGTGCATCGGCGCAAATGAATCCAAGAGGGTTCCGTTGAATTTGATAGAATATCTCACCGATGTGACACATGACATTATCCAGTCCATCCATCGCTGAGAGAAACCCTTCTTTTGCATCATCTGCCTTAAGAAGGCCCAATCCACTCTATCATAAGCCTTGGATAGATCCAACTTATAAGCACAAAAACTCTTTGTCGGGTCCTTCTCCTGCTTGATATAGTGAATACACTCAAAGGCGACAAGAGCATTATCAGAAATCATCCTCCCAGGTATGAAGGCACTCTACTCCTGAGAGACAAGATCATCCAAGAGCGGTCGCAACCTGTTTACCAAACACTTTGAAACAACCTTATAAATGACGTTACAAAGGCTTATAGGCCTATAATCAATTGTCTTGGAAGGATTGAAAATTTTAGGGATGAGCACAATGGACATTGAGTTTACCCCTTCAGGCATAATGTTTGTGCAAAAAATCTCCCTTACTGCTGCCAGGACACCCTTCTTGAGAGTGCCCCAATTCCGCTGGAAAAACCTGGTCGAAAAACCGTCCGGACCCGGTGCCTTGAGAGGGCCAATTTGAAACAACGCATTTGAAATCTCCTTATCAGAAAAAGGTGCACAAAGCTTGATGTTATCCGCCTCTGTTCCCTTAGCTTCGAGTAAATTTAGGATAGGTGTAGCATCAAGAGAAGGGTCAGCTGCAAATATGTTCTGGAAGTATTCATTTGCCATCCTTCCCATAGCTCCAAGATCTGTATGAACCACACCGATACTATCAGTCAAGTCTCGTATCTTATTCTTCATTGCCCTCCATACAGCCTTACTCTGGAAATATTTAGTATTTCTGTCTCCTTCCTTCAACCAAGTAATTCTAGATCTTTGCAACCATAGCATTTCTTCTTGATAGAGCAGTTCATTCATCTTATCTGTCACCCTCCTAATGTCCTGCCTATCAGCATTCATATGCATTAATTCCTCCAACTGGGACCGTGACTTGGCAAGTTCACGTGTAACATTGCCGAACTTCTTGCTCCAAGAACTCAGGGTCGCCATTGTTTTGGAGAGCGCATCTCGCAGCTGGGATAGATTCACGACAGCACCAACCGCCTCCCATGCCTCTTTCACCACATCAGGTAGTGTAGAATCCCTTTCCTAGAACATCTCATATCGCTGGTTCCTAACTCCAACCGGCCATGTATCAGCTACGCCCCTCACCACCAGCATCACATGATCTGAACACGGGGAAGGCACATGGAGAACCGAAGAAAAAGCTAATAAGTTTCTCCAAGTATTTGTCACTACGGCCCTATCCAGCCGCACTTGTACATTATTCGACCCACCTCGTTTGTTCTCATATGTATATGGTACGCCAACAAAGCCGAGATCAACAAGTTCACACACTTCCATCCCTAAAAGCAACCATCTGTGGTTCTCCCCTCGGTGTAGCTGAGAAATGTTCAAAGTCCCGCATAGCTTCATTAAAATCACCCACCACAAGCCATGGCAAATCATTTGTGTTCTTCAAACGTTGTAGTTGTTCCCACATGAGATGCCTATTTTCCACCCACGGGTCTCCATATACACATGTAATCCTCCACCTGTCCGCACCCTCCTGCGTACGCACTAGGGCGTCGATGTACCGATCCTCCTTATCTAGAATTTCCACCTCATATGACTCATGCCAGAAAAAAGCCAATCCGGCGCTCATACCATTACTATCAACTCCCGAAAAACCCTTCAGTCCAATACGGTTTCGGATTCTCCTCATCTTCTCTGCCTTTTGTCTAGTCTCACACAAGAAAACCATAGTGGGGGGATGCGACTGTGAGATAGTCGCTAACTCACGAACTGTCTGGGAATTCCCCCCTCCCCGGCAGTTCCAGCTTAAGTCATTCATTGGGACCGGCGGTCCCCCTCGAACAAGGCTGCCTCATCCATCATAGTTGTGTCATCATCACCTTCCTCATCCCCCTGCTTCCTTCTCTTCACAATGGGCACCTTGCCAGGTGTAGATGACGAAGGAGCCGCTTCATTCGCACCTGCTGCACCCCCTCCTTCCAGCATAAGAACTGTACTCGAAACTTTCCCTGCAAGGTTCGGCACTGGTTGCCCTCGCACCATGACAACACCATCAGAACCCATAAGCCTCTTGCGGGCCAAGCGAACGTCATCATTGCCAATGTTTACAGTTCCTGGGACGGCAAGAACGTCGTCCCCCACATTTTGACCAGCATCACCCCTCCTTGCCGGCTGTGTCTCTACTCCTCCTCTTCCTCCTAAACCCCCTCCTCCTCTCCCTCCCCCTCTACCAGCCCAACCTGCCCCGCTTGAGCCTTGGCCCACAACCGACCAACCCCTTCCGTGCCCTCCAGCACCTCCTGACATGGTCGGCTCATTAGTCCAATGCAACCAGTCCCCCCAATCACAGTCAGCTGGGTCATGAATCCCGTCACCGCATTCCTCTACCACATGCCCCATACAGCCACAAAAGTAACAGAAATCCATCAGCTTCTCATAGGTGATTGGGTACCTTTTCATCTCTTTGAGAGTTATATGCACGAACCTCACCAAAGGTTTCTGAACATTCACAAATACCCTGACCCTTAAATGAGTTGAGGGATTGATCCTCCCCTCGTTAACTACCACAATAAACGGTGGCTCACCCACCTTCTTGGCAACTTTCTCAGCTAGATCCCTCTTCCTTGTTAGACCATCCGGCAACCCCTTGATCCTCACCCAGATGGGATACATGTCCAGGGCATATTTAGAAACATTAGTGAAACCATCATACTCCATAATGACCACCGGATCCCTCCTAAATTGCCAAGGGCCTACGTCCATGACACGCTTCCAATCCCCAAGGCAATGACACTGCGCCAAGAACAGATTCGGCCCCTTGATATTGAAAGTAACTCCTTGGGCACAAGCCCATGTGTTCCTCATTGAATTCAGTAACGCCGCATGACTAAACGGCCTCATAGTATGAACCCTAAACAAGCATAGCCATCGAACCTCCTTAATCAACTCCTCTACCTCCCCTGACAGATCAAGATCCTCCTCCTCCTCACCATGAAGATTAAGACCCTCAAAAACGTCTTCCAACTCAGGATCAGGACCAAATTGATCCCATCCATGAACATCCTCCTCCGATCTTCAACTACAACCTCATCCTCCACGTTCTTCGTAGAACCACCCCCACCCGGAGCAGCGGGTGCCCTGGGCTCCTTCCGCTGACCTCCCTCACCTTCCTCTCCTCCCCTAAACCCTACCCCGCCTTGCTCTTCCTGCTTACCGCCCTCGTCATCCTTGGGTTCCAGATCCGCCATGCAGCACCTTGGACTTGTTCCCGAGGGTTTGGCCTGCGAGACGCCCATCGCGGTCGCTCATCCAAACGATAGATTTGTTGGGTGGACTCCGGCGCCGCCGTCGGAGTTAAAGGAGACTCTAAGGAAACCCTAGAGGAAAAGAGATGCCATAAGGTGAAAAGTACATGATCCAACAAGATGTACAACTGGTCGATTGATCTCGTCGGTGCTAGAACTACATCGGGGTACAGTACATTACAAGCTAGATACTCCCTCCATTCCACAATGTAGTGCTTCCTCTATCCCCGTGCTTCAACTTTGACTATAAATTTAACTGACAAGACCGATTGCGGCGGGAGCAAAAATTATATCAGTGAATTCGTATTCGAAAGAAGTTTTCAATTATATAATTTTTTCTCCCGCCGCAGTTGGTCTCGTTGGTTAAATTTATGGTTAAAGTTGGACCTCGGGAAGCGCAGACGTACTATATTTTGAAATGGAGGGAGTACATGATTAACTAAGTTAAGGGTTATCGCGAAAGAAAAAAAGGCAAGTTGAGGGTCCTTGCACCGCTAACTTGAGGGGCTACGTATATATACGTGTGGGCGTCAATGATGCTTCACGCCTATGCAATATTCCAGCTATGATGGCGATAATAGGTCTAGGAGCTAGGCAGACGTCAAGCGCCACCGGATTGTAAGTATGTGTGTTACTTCCTTCGTTTGAAAATAATTAAAGTTCTAGATTTGTCTTAAGTCAACTTTGCATAAGTTTTACCATCTCTATTAAAAAAATCGGTAAGATGTACAGTACAACAATAAATACACATAGTACAAAATTATATTTCATATAAAGAATCTCGTGAGATTAATTTGCTGTTCTAGATTTCAATTTTAGTATAATTTTCTATAGACTTGACTAAATTTAAACAAGTTTAGCTTACGATAAACCCAGAACTTCAATTGGCATGCCTGGAAGTTCCCCGTGAAAAAATGCATGGAAGTAATTCCATCACGCGATCTTCATTTCGACGTGTTGATTGAGGCGCTGTCTCCCGCATGGCGCACTCAGGAGGTTGACCGGTCGACGCGCCGGCCTGCCCTGGCCGGACTGTCGGCATGAGACCTGTGGTAGGGATCCCTCCCGGCCCACCGTATTGCGCGCGCTCAAAATGCGACGTTGCAGCTTGCACACTGCACACTGCGATAGAGCCGGCTAGCGCGCACCACTTTGGATCGGCATCCATTGACAAACGGTTTGAACCAGGGTGATCCGCTATGTCTGGCTGGGTAATGATTTCTCCCGCCAACGATCGACGACTCCCGCGCACGCCGACGAGCCCGGTCACGGCCGCGGTTGCTAGCTCTTGCCCGCACGAGCGAGCTATCCTATTTACGTCGACGGCCGATGGATCGGCTTAAACTTGCTTTGGTCGGCTTGGTCAAACAGCGCAGATAGACATGTCTCTCCTCCCAAAAGGGCTAGCTAGCCGGCTGGCCATATCCGGCCTCGACGTCGGAAAGGCGAAGGAAACCATGGCCTCCCTTGCCTCCCTCGTGCGCGCGGATCGGATAGCCAGTTGATTTCTATCCATCCATCCAACGTAACCAAAAGCGAGCTAGCTATACGCGTGCCAGAAATCGTTGACGCTCTTATATTTCTTGTACACTCCCGAGTCCCCGTCCACAATCGCGTTCCTGTGTGGAGCAATTAACCACAGTGTCCGTGTTAGTGTTGGAACGAACAATGATCAGCCTCCGATGGGATCAGAATCGAAGAAAAATGAGTGCCTGGTACTACATCTATCTATCTATCTATCGCCGGCCCTGATCAATCGGCGCCCCGTAATCGCATCGGTTTGCAGATCGTAATCGAGGGTCGTTGACTTGAGCGTCACGTTAAGTGCGGTCCAGAGCCCGTCGTCGATGCATGATATGGCTCTGGTGACACTGCTCGGGCATGGAGGTGAGCAGGGTGGGTTCATTTCTGGGGCCCCCTCTTTGTGTGGTCGCGCGCCGTCAGCAAATCAGCGCTTTTTAGACTTGTTCTAGAAATTGTTCTTGAGGCTTAATTCAACTAGATGATACACTGGATGTTTCTGCAGGAATCAGTCATAGAAAACTTCAACAAGATTCAACTAACACATCATTAAGCCCGTGCGTTGCCACATAGAGATATTTTTTACGAGAAGCAATGGGAGAGAATTTATGTGTCCAATGAAAATGGCGATAGAGCGAGGAGATGCGGTCTTCTCTCGGGTCATGTTGGTCAGCGAGATCTTTTTTTTCAAGAGTACGCAAATTGCGTACCTTACCTTTATAGACGAGAGAGGTTTATATACAAGAGATACAAACGATATGCACCGCCACACACGACAGGCATATGCATATCCACCCCACCACTCCACACGCTAGGCTACTACTCTATACCATGTTGATCTCCTCTTCCTCTCGCCGATGCCCATAGCATGATTTCCTGATGGATTATATTGGTAGCTCCCCATTCGTTGACGATGTTGCTGTTGCGAAAAACCCTACCATTTCTCTGTTTCCAGAGGTTCCAACAGACTGATGTGCAAACTGTGTCGAATCCTCTCCAGTATCTCTTGTCGATGCGTTTCCTGGCGGAAACCCACCAGTCACCTAATGTGTCTTCCGTGGTTGGTAGCACAACTACGTCGATGCCAAACTTCCTGAAGCACGACAACCACACTTGTCTCGCATAAACGAATTGCAAGAGTATATGATCCACCTTGTCTTCCTCCTGGTTGCAAAGGAAACAAGCCGAGCTGTGATCTTGCAATCCATGTCGTTGACGGCGATCCGACGTCCAAACTCTGTACTGAAGGGCAAACCACATGAAAAGTTTGCAAGTGAGCATTGCCCAACTACGCCAGACAACCGAGGCACATTGGAATCTGACTCCCCCTTCACACATCATTTTGTAAGCAGATTTTGTCGAGTACTTGCCGCTTGCATCCCATTACCAGATCGGGGTATCCTCTGTGTTAGGAACGAGCTCCATATGTACCAAAACTTCCCACAGCCGGATGAATTGCAGAAGCTCCTCTGTATTCATCTCCCCCACGATATCTTGTGTCCATGCATGAAGGTGCATGGCCTCCTTCACTTTCCTCCTGTTAACCACCTGCTGCCGAACTTTCTTGACAAGTAAAGGGGCGATCTCCTTCACGCTAGCGCCGTTGATCCAACGATCTCTCCAGAACAGCACCCTAGATCCTTCCCCAACTTCCCATTTGACCAAGCTATCAAAAGCCATCATAACTTGCTTGTCTGTGCAATACTTGAGCCCTTGCCAGGGCCGCGAGCTGTCCGTATGCTTCAGCCACTCCCACCTTAACCTGAGAGCTATCCCTTGTTTGTAAAGATCCACCACACCGAAACCTCCCAGCTGTTTTGGCCGGCATCCCCGACGCCATGCTACTGCGCATTTGCCGCCCTGAATCTCTTCCGATCCTGCCCAAAAGAATGCACGACACCCTTTATCCATTCTCTCCAGCGCCCACTTCGGAGCTTCCGCCACGATCAGGTGATGAGTGGGCCTGGCCCGCACAACCTAGTTCACCAGAATGAGGCCTCCGGGCCTGGTGACAAGGCCTCTCTGCCAGCCTGGCATCATCTTAAGTACGTTATCCACAATAGGCTGCCATTCCGATCGCGTGAGCTGTTTGATCCCCAACTGCAACCCTAGGTATCTGATGGGAAAAGTCTCCATCTTCCATGGTAAGGCCTGCCGCACCAGCTCCTCCTTGGCCTCCTCCGATCTGATCATAACTGCCGAGGATTTGGCGAAGTTAACCTTGAGACCCGATGCCTCGCCGAATAGTCTCATCGCCTCCTGAACAAACCACAGATCCGATCTCCACGGCCTTATGAACATTATGACATCATCAGCATACGGAGAGAGCCTCTGTATCGGAGCGCAACCGGGGGATCTTGATAGTGGTGGGATTGGTCGGTGTGGCGGCGACCACTCAACTCGTGACTTTTATCCTCCGGTCCACCTCTGTCTCAGGGTTGTGGCTGCTGCGTCATCTGGTGGCTGCACGACGACCTTCGGGGCACGGTTGCTTCAACCACTCCCTCCTACGACGACATAATTGGATGGATTACTAATTATAGTGCATAAATCTCGTTTCATTAGCATAATCAACGCATAAAAAAACATGAGTGTCAACATGAGTGTCCTTCTGTATCAGGGTTTATACTCTTTGATTATTTTAGAGCTCATGCGCCATAACTATTTTTAACTAGAACTAAATTTCTTTCAATTATGCCATGGGAAATAATTTATGGAGTTCCTCATTCTGCTCATAATTCTCGAGACAACTTCCTTATTTCCAAACAACATAGGGACATATTTTTGCTGCTTATCCGTCCGACACAAAAAACAAATGTGTGGTAGGCCTAGTTCAGCCCACCAGGGGAGCAAACGTTTTTTTTCATAAACTACATGCGAAAGTGAAGGAACAAAATGTTTACGCATATTTAATAGGAGGACCAGCCGTTTTTATGTAACAAAGCCGACCTAGGTTGGCATCCGCCTGAGGAACTGATGAGACATCGCAAGTTCGATTCCATACGGCCACAAAATATGTTTGCCTCCCTCCGCGAGGATTGATGGGTCGGATGCGGAGCAGGCCCGGTAGGGGAGTGCGGCTGAGGTCCAATACAGTCTGGTCGATAGAGCAATAATTGTTTTCTTTTTCCTGTTCGATTATCGCTAGCCACTCGAACAATGCGTCATGCTAACCAATGACCAACGCGAATATTTAAGAACATATTGCAGCGTCAGATTAAAAACATTTTTTGATTATGTTTGAACTTGTCAAAATTAATTACTATTATGAATTTCGAATATTCTTCAAAACATGAACAGTTTTTCAAATTGTGAAACAATTTTTTAAAAACTCCATACATTTTTGGGAAAACCCGAGCAAAATTTAAAACAGGAACATTTTTTGAAATACACAAACATATTTTGAAATTATGATCCTTTCATAAAAGCAAGTTTTTGGAAATTGTGAACATTTTTTTAATACAGGAACATGTTTTGAACATTCAGGATAATTTTATACAATGTTTTTTCTCAAACACAAACATTATTTTAAATTTGTGAAAATTTCACAAAATGGGAATCATTCGAATTTGAAACATTTTTTACAATGCGTTTTTTTAATCTCCAACAATTTTGGGAAAAAAACATTTAAAAAAATATGGAAACATTGTTTGAATTTTGAAAAAAATTGAATGAGAACACAAATTTGAAGTTCCAAACATTTTTTCTAAAACGGAAACAAAATTTTAAAATTCTGAATAATTTCAGAAAAAAATGAACAAAATTGAACTTCTAAACATTTTTGAGAAAGTCCGAATTTACAGAAAAAAGCTTTGAAGGGAAAATGAAAAAAACAAACATGAAAGAAAAAGAGAAAGAAACAGAAAAAAGAAAATTAGAAATAACAGAAAAAACGAAACGGGCTGGCCCAGTGTTAGGTGCCCTGTGCGAAGCCTTGACATGCGGCAAATAGGGTTTTCCGTGCTGCGTGGACAGAAAATTAAATGGGCTGGCTTTTCTGGGCCACAGCGCACGCAGCCCACATACGAACGAGCCGTTTCTCCTTTTCTAGCAGACGGATGTACAAAAATTTGGCAAATATCTTTTCGCCCATGTACGGATGAAAAAAATCAAAGAAATGCACCTTGCATTATTAGTAGGTATTGATTATGTGGAATATAAATATTTAGATTAATAACATGTGAATGAAAATTAAAATTACATATGATTTATTATATAGTTCTAAAATATTTATTAAGTATAAGTAGAATAATAGAATGAAAACAAATCTATGCATGGTTGCCTGTTGAGGTGGGTTGTATGCCATTCATAATTATATGATGATGTGGTATGCTTATATGTTGAGATAAATAAGTTAGTGGAGCTGAGTCTCTTCGGACGGTATGTAGGATTACAACTTCCAAAAAAACATAATTACAACCAGATAAAACTGATGGCTAGTTTTAGTTACATTGTGACCTCTTTGGGGTGTACCACACTTATGCACAAAAATAAAATTGCGGTATCTAATGGTTGAAAACTGCCAACAAGCCAATGCTCTGCCTCTCAATCTTGATACTTTTTTTTACAAATGGTGAATTTTATTGGCTCGGAATGAATCATTAAAAGGATACAAATACAATGAGGACCGCCTCTACATAGTTAGAATGTCCACAGACAATATCAACACATGCAAAAAAAATACGCCGGCAAATAACAAAGTCATATAAGACCATAGCTACGTGTAGGTGATGAAAAAGAAAAAAATCTAAAGGATCATATTCGCACCAGCCATTTAATAACAGCACACCGACGGTAATACTTTAATAACAATGCTTTCAGGAAGAGAGCGGCGGTGCTCAAGCACCGCCGTTACCAGATCCAATCACCAAAGGTAAAAATCTAGGTAATCGCCCTATAGAATCACTCCGAGCATATCCGAGCAATGCCTTCAACAAGGTGATGATGTAAAAATATGTATAGTACCCCACAGACTAAAGGTTGTTGGACTAGCTATATGGTACCTGAAATGTATATAAATATTTCCGCATTACCCTCGGTTATTCACTCTGCATTGGTTGTCATCGCTAAAACAATAACTGGATCGTGAAATGCACATGACAAGGACTCGCTGATGTACTTGGGAGTTTGAATTACTCTTCCTAAATAAAGAAAATAAAAGTATCCGGATGCAAAATATATAATATCTTGAAGCATCAGCCATGCGTGCATGGTCACGCCTCTTGTTTTCTCCCTAACCCTAGTCGGCTAGGACAAACTTTCCCCTCCATACTTCATTGGCGGGCCCGTGGATTCACCTTCCCTCTGCCCGCCACTCCGGCAGCTGGTGGCGGAGAGGAGAATCCCGATGCCTCTGCTCTGGTGGTAGGTGTGCCGCTCGGGCGGATGGCGGCACTTCTTCTTTGAGTTTGTCTATCGGGTTTCGATCCTCGTCTAGTTCGTCCGACGGAGCTCCGGCGTAGATTACTGTTTTCTCCTTGGGGCGGTGAGATTATGGTTTCTCGTCATGTGGCGAGATTTGATGTCATGCGCTTTAGATCTGCAGCTTCAGGGCGCTGGTCCTTAAGGGCACGCACACAAATACTTCCCAGCTGTCATCGATAAGGTCAAGCCGGCTCTAGTAGGGGAACAGCAACATCGGCGCGTTGGTGGCTCGTTCTGGCGGCAGTACTGGACGTTCGATGGTCTCGCGGTCTCTAGGGAATTGGGTAGTGGAGGTGGTGAAGGTTGTCGTCGAGAAAAATGGCTTTGCAAGGGGAAACCATCTACGGGTGAGCGCAAAGATCTCGCTACATGAGCCAATAGTGAGGTTTTTTTTCCTTAAAACCTCGCCAGAGGATAAGGAAGGGATATGGTTCGATTTCTCATATGAAATAATTCCCCACTTTTGTTCTGATTGTGGATGGTTGGTTCATGTCGAAGGAGAAGTGTGATCCACTAATTGACCATTTGTATCAGTGGGGTGAATGGTTGCGGGCCTCGGCAGGTTGGAGCTCTTCTCAAAAAGAATCCAAGCACAGACCAGTGGCAGTGAGTGGAAGATACAATAGGGGTAGTTCTATGTATATATAACTGTGGTGACCAACGTAGACAAGGTGCGGAAAAGTGCGTGATCTACCAACCCAAAGAGCTCTGTATAGGCATGGCATGCCATTAGGCGATTCCTGCACTGGTGGGGATTGTGGGGCGGAGAACGAGGAGGTTTTGACCCCAAGTAAGAAGTGATCCAACACCGATGAGAGGAAAGATAGGGACTTGCGGCACGAACTGGAAGGGAAGAGAGAAAGAAAGTTGAGAGTTGAACTTGAATAGAGGAAAGAAAAACACAATTTTTCTCCCAAGGCACATATGAGAATGTTGATAGATCCGGAGAAGGACAGCGGAGAAGGGTTGGGACGTGTGTGCGAAGGCCGAGGAAGTATGAAGGGGAGTACATGAGAAAGGACTATGGCAACCAGACTTTCTTGGTGGAGAGGAAGAGAATGTCAAAGCAGTACTAGGTGGCGAAAGGATATGTTGACAGGCACGCAAATAATGATATTTTTGTTGGTGAATAAAGGTAGAAGGTGCCCTTAGTCTTTGAGTGTGTCGGTTATCCTAATGATACATTGTCTGAACATATGAGTAAAATCCGACAAGAGTAACGAATATTCTTTCCAGGTTCTGTCAAGGACTGGGGCTAGACTCGACAGTGGGTGAACTGTGCGGCCTGGTCAGGTCCTACAACCCAGTGGTGGTGTTTTTTCTCTAAGACCACGAAGAAGCCAGAGCCAATGAACAAACTAAAGTGGAGACTTGGTTTCAGACACGGGGTAGCGGCAGGTTGTGTTAGTAGGAGTGGTGCTTGCTCTGTGGTGGAGATATGATGTTACGATGTCAGTGAGATCATGGTGCCCCTACTATTTTGATGCATCAATTACAATGGACGGAAAAACCTTTAGATTCAATGGAATCTACAAGGAGCCATGCACGGAATTATGTCAACGCACATGAGATGCATTGAGATATCTTAAGTCACAAGATGATCTTCTGTGGATGTGTGATGGCGACTTTAATCACATATGACTACAATTAGAGCAACTAGGCGGTAATGAACACAGTCTAAGCCATGTGGATGACTTTAAGGATTGCCTCGAGGTGTGTGCACTAGCGGACAATGGCTTCTCCGGTTACCCATATACTAGGGACAATAAACATGATCCTCCAGAAAGCATTAAGGTTTGATTAGATAAAGAAACTTGCACAAATAATTTTATGCATATGTTTGTTGTGACGGAGGTGGAACATGTTAATGACGGAGGAATCAGATCACATGGCACTAGTACACTGATCCATGGAGATGGAGATGATCGACCAAGGGTGGCTGCGAGGAAACTTAGATTTGAGGAGATGTGGCCATGACATGATGAGTATGAAGAGATGGTGGAGGATGCGTGGGAGAAGGAAGAACATGGAGAGAGAGAGAGAGAGTGATAGGTCTTGTTGTGTTCCATGACAAGCTAATGCAAGTCACCGAGCACATGCATAGATGGGGTCGATCAGTCTTTGGTTCGGTGCGCAAGGAAATCAAACGATTGAAGGGAAATCTTAAACGTGCCAAGAAAGAGAAGGAGATCAGTGGACATAGAGACCATGTCAAGCAGTGCGAACAAACATTCCATAAGATCTACCTGCATGAAGAGGTGATGTATAAGCAACGATATGGAGTTGCTGGTTGAAGGAGGGGGGTTCAAAATAGCAAGTATTTTTCAAAATAGGGCTTTTCACTGGTGAAGGAAAAACATGGTCAAGCACCTGCACCGACTAGATGGCTCGAAGTGTGCAACTAATGAAGCAATGCGGCAGATAGCGCGAGACTTCAACTCAGGGATGTTTGCTTCACATGGAACGAGGAGCGGATGTGGTTGTTATCCCGCACCACATCCCGGGTTGTGTTATGGATGATATGAACCAGAAATTAACCAAAGATGTGATAGATAATGAGATAGAGAAGGTGCTATTCCAAATGGGTTCGACCAAAGCGCCTGACCGATGGCCATCCAACTTTTTTTTACCAACGACACTAGTTGATGGTCAAGTCTGAAGTATGTTCACCGGTGCGAGGAGTTTTGAGTGGCAAGGATATACCAGAGGGATTTAATGATACAATCCTACATTGATTCCAAAGGTGAACGCGCTAGAATTTTTATCCCAGGTTAGACCGACCAGCCTATGTATGTATTGTATAAAATTACGGGCAAAGATTCTTACAAACTGGCTGAAACTAGTGTTGCTGATTCATATCTGAGGAGCAGAGTGCCTTTTTTCTAGGTAGACTGATTATGGATAATGTTTTGGTCACATATGTCATATGCTATCCCGACAAGGAAGAGGAAGAATCTTTTATGTGAAGTTAAACTGGATATGACGAAAGCATACGCCACGTTGAGTGATTTTTTTAGAGCATATGATGACGCAATTTGTCTTTTCTCCGTCATAGACAACCATGATCATGAGATGTGTGAGGTCAACAAGGTTTTTTCAAATAATAGGTAGCAACTTATCTGATGGTTTTGTTTCATCCAGTGGGCCTAAGGCAAGGGGATCCTCCCCCCCCCCCTCCCTATTTATTTCTCTTCTGTGTGGAGAGTTTTTCGGCACGATTTAAACATGCGTGGAGAGATAGTGAAATTCGCGGAGTGAATTTTAGGGGCACTGGCCCACTGTCACCTATCTGTTGTTTGCTGATGACAGTATTGTCTTGGTGCATCAACGGCAAACCTCTTGAAGCTAAGAGATACTGCCACTTACATGTAGTCGTGTCTTGCCAAAGGTTAAATCTCCAAAAATCTTCCATATTCTCTGGGAAGGGGTGTGAGCAGAATAAAAAGGAGGAGCAAAAGCAGATGATGAGTGTTGATTCAATTGCTCTATCAGAACGCTATCTTGGGACGTCGACTATGGTTGGTAGGTCAAAGGATGGTTGTTTTAAGCATGTTAGAGAAAGTTCAAGATCAAAGGTGTCTGGAAGGGTCTAGGCTTATCAAAGGAAGCGAGTGAGGTGCTCACTAAGTCGGTGTTGCAATCAACCCACGTACACAATGAGGTGTTTCCAACACAAGGAAGCGAGGGACGTGCTCATTTTGTTTATCTTTTTTGTTTTTTTGTTTCTATTTTTCTATTTCTCCTTTCCATTTTATTTTTGTTTTCCTTTTAGTTTTTTATAACGTGTTCATCACACATTTAAAAAATGTTAGTCGTGTATTTGAGAAAATGTTAAACATGTATAAAAAATGTTCTTGATGTACATGAAAAAAACAAATGTGTATGAAAAGCAGTCATCAAAACATGTATTTGAGAAAATATTAATCATGTATTTACGAAATGTTAAATGAATATATATATATAGGACAACACTATTCTAATCCTAAGATTAGAATAACTATTTGGATCACAGCCAGGCCCTATATATAGGAGCGACGAGCTGTTTCCGAACTCCCGAAAACCCTACCGGACCGATTACAGAAAAAAAAACACCCCACCCCACCCGCTTGCCCCGATCCCCACCCTGACATCCCTCGATCCCCTTCCCCGAGTGCCGCCACCCTCCTGGATCTCGCCGTCCCGCGCGCCTCCTCCCGCCGGCTGACCTACCCAAGGCGCCCCCACCAACTCCCAACGAGAGCCTCCGCATCCCGCGAGCCCCCTGTCGGCGAGCGTCTCCCTCCTCGTCGCCGGTGTCGTGCCCCCCGCCGGCTACACGGGCGCAGAGGCTCGCCGCGTGCCCCCGCTCCGCCGCCTCAAGGACCGGGTTACAGGCCCCGGTCTCTGGCCAAGCTGTCGTCTAGGGGTCAGACGCCTTGGGAGGTCACGCCGTATCCCGCCTGCATGCGTCCCTCGCCGACGCATCTCCAACTCACCATGGACAGCTTCCTTGCCGGGCTCGATCTTCTTCTCCAGCCTCCGTTATGCGAGCCTACCTTTCCTCCGGCCGCAACAGCACTCAAGTCGTTTGCCGCTGCTACCTCCAGCCGTTCAACTATGTAGCCCCAAGACGTCCACCGCCTCAGCCGCCCGGTTCCCACTGCTGCATTTGTCCATAATTTTGCACCCAGTTTATTCAGAGAGATGCTAAGTGATGCTTGTCGTTCTATGCTACTGCGAACATGGTGCAGCATGGCTCGTCGATGTCATTCAAGAAATTTGCGTCTCCACTTGGGTTCCCCTGACCCAGTGCCTCTTGTGTTCTCTGACGGTCGCGTCGGTCGACTGGTCGACGGTGTCAAACTGTCAATCGCCAATGGAGTTTATCGTGGGACCAGACCACCGATCGATCGAGCATGCAGCATTCCGCCTGGCCGTGCGCCGCCAGAGGCAAAGCGCAACATGTTGTGCAACATCCGTGTCGGGCTTGTCTCCGGGTCTTCCGAGAGATCGATGGATCAGATGAAGATTTCCTACGCGCGCTAGAGATCAAGCTCTCGTGGAAGTAATGGCCGTAGCAAAACCGTGACCGGCATCGTTCGAGACATTGCCATCGCATGCGCGCTCTTTTTGCTTTGCTTTTTAGTAGGTCTTTGTTTGCATGCGCGCGCTTTTCGGAAGTTAGGCCGCAGGTACTAGTGCTGCAGTGCACAGTTTGCTCACCGGCAAGTGTGGGGGTCTAAGAGGCGACCTGACATTACCTCCAACTATCATTTAAGTTTTATTTGGTTCGCTCATCCATCCCACGCACGGAACGATGGACTACAGTCTGGAGGAGCTGGGAAGCAACAGAGCAATCAATGATCCAAATCGTCATTGGCAATAATTTAAGCAGTGGAGTTTATCTTAATATCAGTTAGTTTGTTTATCTAATATCAACCTCGCCTGAGATGTTCTCTCCGGTCTCGTGCAACAACGTTGGTTGTCCCGCTGGAGCGAATAAAGGACCGCACGAATCTCCCTTCCACCCCCTCTCTACTTACTTCATTGTTTCTAAAATTTGGTCTTGCAGTCCAATGTGACTCCAGGTTGAAGTTTGATGCATATTATACGTGATTGTTGTACATTATATCCAACTCCGAATGCATAAAACTTCTTATCTGATTGCACGTGATTGTGCAGTCCAAGGTTGACTCCAGGTTGAAGATTGTAGTAATTCAAAAAAAAATTGTATAGTCTCGTGCTGTGAAATTACAGCAGAGAGCAGTGGAGCGTCCAAAAAAACGAGCAAGTGCAGATAAAAAATGGATACGTTCCTAAGGTGCCGGTGGTTATGCCAAAAATGGAAATAAATTATTTTACTGTTTCCTTTTACCTCAAACCAATTAACTTCTGTAATTTCATAAACATGCATGTCGTGCAAAACCATTGCATTAGAACGTATGAAGCCAAAAGGGAAATTAAGGGATCTATGTGGTGCCATGTTAGCAAGAAAACACCATTGAAAAAAGAAGCTCATGTACATTTTTTTATGTAAGCTCATATACATTCAGGGAGACATTTGACATAGAAAAGTTATTACATACAAAAAAGGTATGTATAGTGAAAAATTTCGAGAAGTTCAAGGTTAACCATTTAGAAAAGATTCAAAAAATGCGCAAATTGGCTCTGTTTTTTTACTAATATCGCATAAGTTCAAATACACCGACAACCGAAGTTGGGAGTTATACTCACAACACACCTTAAAAAACCTAGAAGCGGAGCGGTTCAATGTTTACTAAACCTCAAATTTCTTCAATCACTAAAGACAATCAAGAAGATCATAGGAAGAAAAAACAGAAATAATAGAGCAGTTCAAAAGTAAAAGACACTTAGAAGCGGATGTTTCACCATTTCTAAAATAATAAACAAGAAGTTCAAATTTTAAAAATAGAGAAGTTCAAAAATCATAAAAAGGACTTTCATTGTTTCTAAAATTAAAAAAAAACTCTAGAAGTTGAAATTGAAATAATGGACAATTCAATATTTATTACAAAACTAGGATATTGTCTTTACTGAAAGAAATAAATCAAGAAGTCAAAGTTACAAAAATAGAGAAGTTTCATATTTATGACAAGTCATATTTTCCTTGTTACTGAAAAATAAAATGAAGTTCAAATTAAAAAAAAGACGTTCGATGGATATACAAAAACTCAAATTCTTTCCGTTTTTGGAAAAATAAAAGTATAAAGTTTATTTTTTTAAAAAAATGGTGCTTATTTAAAAACATATTTTTTCTAAGAATAAGACTAGGAAGTTCAAATTAAAAAAAAAAGAAGTCCAAAGATTATGAAAAACTCAGATTTTTCACGTTACTAAAGTATAAAATGAAGAAGTTCAAATTAAAAAAGGAACAACTAAAAATGTTTAAAAATAGATTTTCCCCATTTCTAATAAAACTAGAAGTTCAAACGAAAATAACGAAGTGGTTCGATGTTTATTTAGAAACTAACATTTTACCGTTATTAAAATATTCAAATATCCCTTAGTATTGAAGAATCAACCATGTTCAAATTGGAAAAAAAGATTAAGAAATAAAACCAGGAAGTTCATATTAAAAAAATGGAGAAGTTCGATAATTATAGAAAACTCATATTTTCCTCGTTATTAAAGAATGGAAATAAGAAGTTCAAAAATAAAATAATAAGAAGTTCAACTTTTAAAAATGGAGCGCTTCAAAATTCACAAAAAAAGGATTAAGAAATTCAGATTAATATTTATAAAAAACTTAGATATTTTCACGTAACCGACAGAAGTTCGGGTTGATAAACTACCAGAAGTTCACGTTCTATACGGTGTGCATTTTGTATTAAAAAGAATAAAAATGCAAAGGTTAAATTTGTTGTCGTTATAAGTTCAAGTACTCCGTGGGAGAAAGTTAAAAAAATTATTGTGAGAGAGGTTTGTACAACAAGAATATCATTTGTGTAACACTGACGAATGGATAAGAAAATTATAAACGAAAATACGTCACAGAAGTTCAACGTGAAAACAGCATGAAGTTCAACTACTACGCTGAATGAATTTCAGATGAAAAACTTTTAAAATCATCATGAGTATGAAAAAGCGATCAACACGGCAAAGTTATGTGCTTACAACAGCTTTCCACTGGTATATCACTTGCTCAATTCCGGTGAGTGGATAGAGAGTTACGAGCAGTGGATGGAGACCTACGAGCAAAAAAAGCACGTGAAAAAGCAGAGTGAAGTTCAAGTACACGCGACGAGAAGTTCAGATTCTTCACGCGGTGCATTTTTGAAGAATCAGTTTCGCGATAAAGGCAGAACACATGATCCCGCCGTTTTCGAAATTACTTGAAAACGGCTAGGAATCAGAGAAAACCATCAACATGAAAAAGTTTCGCATTTTCCATAGCTTTTCGGCGGTATATTATTTGCCCCATTCCGATAGAGTTTGTAGAAATTACGGCGAAAATATGTTTTTCGCCATTTTCAAAACTGAGTTAAAACCGTAAAGAATTGGGAGAAACAATACATACCAAAAAGTTTCGCATTTGTTCAAGCTTTCCAACGCGATATCATTTGTTGCATTCGGACGCACGGTTAAAAAATTAGCTTGAAAATACGAACTCGGTAGGACTTTCACCATTTTCTAAATTACTCTTAAACCATTCAAAATTAGAAAAAAACTTTCAAGATGAAAAAGTAGTGCATTTTCATAAGCTTTCCAACGCCGTATCATATGCCTCCATTGGATTAGCCGTTTAGAAATGACATCAAAAAATGAACTCAGCTGTTCGGTTTACGAAATTTTACGTTTTTTCAAATTACTCTTTAACCATAGGGAATTAGAGAAAACTTTCAACACGTGGAAGGAGCAGTTTTGCAGCAGCTTTCCAACGCCATATTATATGCCTCATTCCGATAAACGGTTTAGAAATGCGATCGAAAATACGATTCACGTTTTTTGTTCGAAAAAAAATGGTTTTCAAAACTGCTCTTAAACCGCTTATATTTTGCCAAAAAATTAAATTGGGTCATGATATTAAGGTCCATAGCATTTCAAGGATATATCGCAAGCCCCATTTGGGCAATGTTGGCGGAAGTTTAACCTAGTTCACAGAGAAGTTCAACGTACTACTAGCGGGGCATGTCAGGTTGTGATCAAAATATTATTCTGATCCCGTGATCAGAATAGTGTTTATGTGTTTCTTAGCGAAGAGTGCTATCTCAGCCACATGCAAGCATTGGGATCTGTTCCACCCCCTTTCCCTTTTTGCATTTTCGCAATTTTTGATCTCTAAACTTGATTTCCTCTTTAAGCAGAAGTTGGACCACAACACATGTGCATAGGCCATAGGCCCAGCTTGTAGGCTGGCACTCGGCCTGCACGCTGCAGTCATCGGGCCATGCGCGTAAGGTTCTGAGCCCATGAAAGGTTCTCATCCCTCCATTCGGTTCTATGCTCAGTAAAGGTGCGATTTTTTGTTTTTGTTTTTTGTTCGTTCATCTCCTTTTTGGTAGTATATGCGTGTGAGCTGTTTGTGTCACGACGGCCTCTCATTAGCAAGCCCGTGGTGATGGGTTCCTCTTTTCTCCATCCTCTAACGGGCCGGTATAATTGGAAGCTGATGCCCAACTGGTTGTCACACTGCGCTATAGAAAAAACTATGTTGTCATGCTTATTGGTGGGTGGTGTACATATTGCGTTAAAACTACTAAAAAATTATTCCAACAAAGATGCGAGCAGTATAACGTTTTTAAAATTTAGAGTCTGTACGAAGGAAAAAAAATCGTTGGTGCATAACCAGAAGAATAGCAAGCTATGGATATATATTTCAAATAATTGTAAGTAGGTCGGCATCTTTTCACTAATAGACGCACAGCGTTGACAAGCTTCATCATATAACATCAGTTTGGAGACATTGCAATTATAGCTACACTACTTATGTTACAAGGTTATTGGTTGAATTGCCAAATAATTATGGAACACACCGGGAGCCATCCTAGTTGTTAAGCATGAAGTAGCACAAGGAAATAAAAGGCAGAAGGCTAGATACATTGCGTCCTGTACAACATACATATTTTTCTCAACACGGGCTAATGGAACCACTCTGTTCGTGTGAATTTTGGATGTATTAACGAGATAAGTTTTCTGAAGTACCTTTGGGTCTGCTTCTGGTGCAGGCCGGACGCCCCGTACGCCCAGATTCGTGACCGTAGCAGAGTAGGGGGCTAGAGGTGTTGAGTGATGAATGATGTTGGTCTCTCGTTTTCTTGTCATCTTCCGCACGGACGCATGCGGATGCACTCCCATCACCCGACGAGTATTCACATGGACAGAAGCCGGTCAAAAGGCACTGTGTTTTCGAGCGCAATTTCGGTGTCCAGAAGTCAACGTTGTAACCTGATGGCATGCACGCAACGAAAAGGAGCCTCCCACAGCAGCGACCAACCTGATGCATGTCCAGCACGCAGCCAATGGACCGGCCATTTTCATGCATGCCGCAGTCCTCACTCTGCCACACCTGTGGCCTACCTAGATGGCATGGTCAGATCCTCACTTTGCCTGGCCACGAACTCGGCGTGGCATCATTCTCTGGATTGTTCTTACGTGCTGAAATACGATGCATAGGAGAGGCATTTAGAGTAGCTTCAAACGTAGTGACCCAAACGAACACATATTTTATCTATTTTTTATCAGTTTGTTCAACTGTCCGTCTAACGCACATGCCGCGGACACGTGCGGACGAAGAATGCATCTAGCGTTGGACACAAAAATGGACAAGCGCACAGAAGCAACACCGGGGAGCACCTCCTCTGCAGGCGCCCCGCCTCCTCCTCGCGCCGCCCCTCCGCTCTCCCTCACCCCGACGTGCCTCTCCACACCTCCTCGCGCCGTTGACCCCCTTCACTTCGCTATGCCGACGTAGGACGCGCAGGGGTCGAGCCGCCTCCACAGGACACGAGCTCCAGCCATCACCGCAAGAAACGATATCCAGCCACCGCTGCAGGACACGAGCTCCAGTCGTCCCTGTGCGACACGAGCTTGGTCCGCTCCCAGACACGAGCTCCAGCGCCAGTGCCGTCGACTGCTCCGCCGCAGGCGACGGGATAACGGCGTGGAGGAGGCGGCCTACGCCGGTGGCCTTGCCGGTGAGCGCGACGGCGGCCTGCGCAGGTGGCGTCGCTCCTCGTTGAGGAGGTACTGAAGCTGCCCAACTCGTGTGTAGTCACTGCTATGGTGGACACGGGCGTTCGACAGCGGACGACGGGAGCGTCCGCTTCTGTCCGTTTGGATCGCCCGTCCGCCTAGCGGACATGCCGCGGACACGTGCGGACGAAGAGTGCACCCAACACGGGACACAAAAGTGGACAAGTGCATAGAAGCAACACCAGTGAGCACCTCCTCTGCAGGCGGCCCGCCTCGTCCGCCTCAGTGGCGCCGGCGTCGCCGTGCCCCTCCTCGTGACGCCCCTCCGCTCCCCCTTGCGCTCTCGTGCCTTTGCGCACTCCTCGCGCCGTCGGGCCCCTCCGCTCCCCCTCGCGCCGCCGGGCCCCTCCATGGCGCAGGGGTCGAGCTGCCGCCGCAGGACACGAGCTCCAGCTGCCCCTGGACACGACTCCAGTGCCAACACCGCCGATTGCTCTGCCGCGGGCGACGGGATGACGATGTGGAGGTGGCGGCCTGTGCCGGTGGCCTTGCCGGTGAGCGCGGTGGCGGCCTGCGCATGTGGCCTCGCCGGTGGACTCGCTCCTCGTTGAGGAGGTTGTGGAGCTGCCCAGCTGGTGTGTACTCACCGGTTTGGATTAGGGCGGACACGGGCGTTCGACAGTGGACAACGGGAGCGTCCACTTCTGTCCGTTCTGTACCGATTTGTGGCCCATATTTGAGTCATGTTTGTAAACAGATAGCAGGCAGACACTTTGTCCATTTGGATCACTCCATTGGGTCAAGTTTTCTGCCCGAATGACCTAAACAACTAAAATGAGTTGCTGTGTTGGAGTTGCCCATAGAGCTAGAACCATATTTCTAGCTAGCACGACCGTCATCATCCTCGAGCACAAACCATGTCCAGCATCGTCTCTACCACCCCCGTCGATGACGAAGACTACATGTCTGATGTTTTAAGGCATGCCTATCTCCTTGAGGATGTCCTTGCTAGGGTAGATAATCTCAAAACATTGTTGTGTGCTAGCGTGGTGTCCAAGTATTGGCTGAGTGCAGCACTAAAGGAGGAGCTGCTAGTCCTCTTCATGGCATCGTTGCTTAGTTCCTTGTGCGAGATCACAACATCATATACCTTGAGTTCGCCCCCATGGCGGGAATAGAGTCGTCTCTCCTTCCAAAGGAGGTGGGGTGGAGGCTGCATTTTCCGGCCATTCGAGCTTCAACACCGTGCTTTTCCGCGGCTACGGCAAACTCGTCCTAAGAGAGATGGGCCACCCGAGAGGCTACGCCAAGCGGTCAATGTTTGCCGCCATATTGACATCACTCCATCAGCTGCCTCGGTATGAGCGCACTCTTTTTAATTGGACCAGACACCTTTTTGTACCATGAATGTTGTAAACATCGGAGTAGCACCATGATTCCTTTTTCTACCATCACTGTATCGATGTATCGTCATAATGATAGGAGAACATTCATTTTCCATTACACAAACTCTACACACTCGTATGACTACATTCTTTTTCATTGGAACGGGCACCTCTCTCTTCCATGAATGTTCTACCTATCGAAGTAGCACCCTGGTTCATCTGGTGATCCCGATCTCTCTCTCTCTCTCTCTCTCTCACCTTTTTTGTGTGACTATGGGTGCCAACATTTGACGTGGTAAAGGCCACTTAAGAGGAAACAACCATAATGAACAGACAATTGTAATTGAAACATGTAAGTTACACCCCTCATTGTGTTCTTGTATAGATGTATCGTCATAATGACAGGAGAACCTTCATTATCCATTACACAAACCCTACATAATCATATGAGTGCACTCTTTTTAATTGGATCGGGCACCTTTCTCTACCATGAACGACGTAACCATCGGAGTAGCATCCTGCTTTATCCGGTGTTCCCTCTCTGTGTGTGTGTGTGTGTGTGTGGCACATTTTTGGTGTATTTATAGGCGCCAACACTTGCCGTGTTTAAGCTCACTTAAGAGAAAACAACATTAATGAACACACAAATTGAACTAAAAACATGCAAGTCACACCACTCATAGTGTTTTTGTATTGCCGTATCATCGTAATGACACGGGAACCTTCATTTTCCATGGCACAAATCCTACACACTCGTATGAGTGCACTCTTTTTAATTGGACCGGGCACCTTTTTCCACCATAACGTTGTACACATCGGGCACCTTCATTTTCCATTACACAAACCCTACACACTTGTATGAGTGCACTCTTATTAATTGTACCGGGCACCTTTCTCTTCCATGAACATTGTACCTATCAGAGTAGCACCTTTATCTCTCACTCTTAATCCGGCAATGCTACACTCACGGGCTCAATACGGGGCTTTTATGGAGTGAGTCTGAGTTGGTAGGGACTGATTGGATTAAGGGGAGAGATTGGGCCCCACCCACCTGAAAATCAGGGGGCAGGTTTAGTTAGATGGAAGCAGCCCGTAAAAGCCAGTAAATAGTCCGTGCGTTTAGCATTTTTGCTCTCAATCAACCTTTTTGTGTGACTATAGGCGCCAACACTTGACGTGGCTAAGAGAAAACGACAATAATGAATGGGCAATTGTAATTGAAAACATGCAAGTCACCCCGCTCATGATGTTCTTGTATCGTTGTATTGTCATAATGACAGGGAACCTTCATCTTCTATTCCACAAACCTTTCGCACTCATATAAGTGGACTCTTTTTAATCGAACTGTGCACCTTTTTCTACCCTAACCGTTGCGCCCATCAGAGTAGTACCCTGTTTACTCTGGTGATCCCGGCCCCTCTACCCCTCACCTTTTTTTGTCTGTCTTGGCGCTAACACTTGACATGCAAGCCATAGACCGGCCCTCATGGTGTTCTTGTGTCACCGTATCATCATAATGACATGAGAACTCTCATTTCCATGGCATAAACCCTACACACTCATATAAGTGCACTCTTTTTAATTGGAAGGGCACCTTTTCTACCATGAACATTGTACCCATCGGAGTAGCACCCTATATCCTTCGGTCATCCCGATCTCTATATCTCTCACTCACGTAGTTGTTTGTCTATAGGCACCAACACTTGATGTGGTTAAGCTCACTTTAGAGGACACATCAATAATGAGCACACATTTTGTAATTGAAAACATGCTAGTCACACCCCTCACAGTGTCCTTGTATAGCCGTATCTATAATACCTAAATAGTTGATCCTCACTAACTTATTTCTCTCAACATGCAAGCATGCCACCTCATCATACAATCACGCATGAGAAAAGGCCCACCTAAACATGCAAGCTTGCATGGAAAACAGTCTACCACATTATGCAGCCATGCATGGAAAATAATTTTCCACTTTATGATACAACTTATATTCATTGAATAATTTACAATTATACTCGAATGCAGCAAATCATATATGTACTTTTAGTTTTGGTTCTCATGTTATTGACTCAAATATTCATATTTCATACAACAAAAATTTATTAAAATATATTGCAACCTATTCATGCAACAAATATTTTACAACTACTATACAACAATCAAATTCTCTGAATCATATGCATTTTTAGTTTTGGTTCTCATGTTATTAACTTAAACATTCACATTCCATACAACAAAATCTCATTAAAATATAATGCAAGCAATTCCCGCAGCAGCGCGCGGGGTATCATCTAGTTGTCATAATGACACAACAACATTCATTCTCCATTGCACAAACCATACACAATCGTATGAGTGCACTCTTTTTAATTGGACCGAGACACCTTTTTCTACCAAGAATGTTGTACCCATCGGACTAGCACCCAGTTTCCTCCGGTGATCCCAATCTCTTTGTCTCTCGCTCATCTATTTTTGGTGTCTATATGCGCCAACATCTAATGTGTTTAAGATCACTTCAGAGGAAAGAAACATAATGAATGGGCAATTGTAATTGAAAACATGCAAGTCACACCTCTCATGGTGTTGTTTTATCGCTGCATAGTCATACTGACATGAGAAACTTCATTTTCCATTGCACAAACTCTACGCACTTGTATGAGTGTACTATTTTTAATTGGACCGAGAACATTTTTCTATCATGTACGTTGTTTCCATCGGAGTAGCACCCTGATTCCTCTAGTGATCCTGATCTATCTCTCTCCCACACTCATCTTTTTGGTGTGTCTATAGACGCCAACACTTGACATGTTTAAGCTCACTTAAAAGGTGACAACTATTATATTGAACGAACAATTGTAATTGAAAACATGCAGTTCACTCCCATCATGGTGTTCTTATAAGGCAGTATCATCATAATGACACGGGAACCTTCATTTTCCATTGCACAAACCCTACACACTCGTATGAGTGCGCTCTTCTGATTGGACCGGGCATATTTCTCTTCCATAAATGTTGTACCCATCGGAGTAGCACCCTGCTTTATCCGGTGTTCCCGATCTCTCACTCTCTCCCTATCTCTCTCTCTCCCTCCCTCTCCCTCTCTCACACACACATACACACCCTCATTTTTTGTGTGTTTATAGGCGCCAATACTTGACGTGTTTAAGCTCACTTAAGAGAAAACAACAAATAATGAACAGACAAATTTAATTGAAAACATGCAAGTCACACCCCTCATAGTGTTTTTGTATTGCCGTATCGTCGTAATGACACGGGAACCTTCAATTACCATGGCACAAACCCTACATACTCGTATGAGTGCACTCTTTTTAATTGGACCGGCGACCTTTCTCTTTCGTTGTACCTATTGGAGTAGCTCCATAATTCCTTCGATGAACCCGATCGTTCTCTCTCTCTCACACCCACCTTTTTTGTGTGACTATTATGCGCCAACACTTGATGTGGTTGAGGTCACTTAAGAGGAAACAACAATAGTGAAAGGACACTTGGCATGCAAATCACCCCCTCCATGGTGTTCTTGTATTTATGTATCACCATAATGACATGAGAAGCTTCATTTTCCATTACACAAACCCTACATACTCGTATGAGTGCACTCTTTTTAATTGTACCGGGCACCTTTCTCTTCCATGAACGTTGTACCTATCGGAGTAGCACCTTTCTCTCTCACTCTCAATCACCTTTTTTGTGTGACTATAGGAGCCAACACTTGACATGGTCAAGAGGAAACAACAATAATGAATGGGCAATTGTAATTGAAAGCATGCAAGTCACTCCGCTTACGATATTCTTGTATGGCCGTATCATCATAATGACATGGGAACCCTCATCTTCCATTGCACAAACCTTTCACACACATATAAGTGTAATAGTGATGATAGCAGTAGTAACTTAGCAGAAACAATATAAGATAAATTCGTAGGCATTGGATCGGTGACTTGTTGGATGATATTCATCATGTGACAGTTATAACCTAGGGCGATATGGCACTCGCTCCAGTTCATTGATATAATGTATGCATGTATTCCGTAAATAGTCATACGTGCTTTATTAAAAGAACTTACATGACATCTTTTGTCCTACCCTCCCGTGGCAGCGGGGTCCATATTGGAAAGTAAGGAATATTAAGGCCTCCTTTTAATAGAGAACCGGAACAAAGCATTAACACATAGTGAACACATGAACTCCTCAAACTACGGTCATCACCGAGAGTGGGCCAGGTTGTTGTCACTCCGGGGTTGTCGGATCATAACCGTAGTAGGTGACTATAACTTGCAAGATCGGATCTAAAACATGGATATAATGATGATATTCATCATGTGATAGTTATAACCTAGGGTGATATGGCACTAGCTCCAGTTCATCGATATAATGTATGCATGTATTCCGTAAATAGTCATACGTGCTTTATTAAAAGAACTTGCATGAGATCTTTTGTCCTACCCTCCTGTGGCAGCGGGGTCCATATTGGAAAGTAAGGGATATTAAGGCCTCCTTTTAACAGAGAACCGGAACAAAGCATTAACACATAGTGAACACATGAACTCCTCAAACTACGGTCATCACCGAGAGTGGGCCAGGTTGTTGTCACTCCGGTTTGTCGGATCATAACCGTAGTAGGTGACTATAACTTGCAAGATCGGATCTAAAACATGGATATAATGATGAATTCATAAACGGTTCAGATCTGAAAACATGGCACCCGGGCTCAAAGTGACAAGCATTAAGCATAGCAAAGTCACAACAACTTCAATTTAAGAACATAGTGGATACTAGGGATCAGGCACTAACAAAACTAACTGGATTACATGATGAATCTCATCCAACTCCTCACCGACCAGCGAGCCTACGAAGGAATTACTCACTCCCGATGGGGAGTATCATGGAATTGGCGGAGGAGATGGGTTGGTGATGACGAAGAACGAAGATCCCCCTCTCCGGAGCCCCAAACCGACTCCAGATCTGCCCTCCCGAGGAAGAACAGGGCTTGGCGGCGGCTCCATCTAGTGGATCGCAATAATTCTTTCTCCCTATTTTTTTCTGGAGTCATTTTATAGTATAGGGGGGTCGTCAGCGGGGCCACCAGGTGGTACAACCCAGCTGGGCACGCCAGGCGCGCCCAGGTGGGTTGTACCCAACCAGGAGCCTCTCTCTGGTGGGTCTTGGCTCCAGAAATTCTTATTATTGATATACAAAATCCTCGCAAAGTTTCATTCCATTCCGAGAACTTTTATTTCTGCACAAAACAACACCATGGTAGTTCTGCTAAAAACATCGTCAGTCCGGGGTTAGCTTCAGTCAAATCATGCAAATTAGAGTCCAAAACAAGAGGAAAAGTGTGAGAAAAAATAGATACGTTGGAGACGTATCAACCATCCATTTTTGTCATGTATTTTTCCGCCGATAAAAATCATTTTGAAATTAAAATGTAGTCGGTTCCAAACAACACGATGGATCACACAAAAAAGGCAACATGGCTTGTTTTTACATGGCCAAATCCAAGAAGAACATTAGCCCTGCAGTCCGTGCATTTTTCTGCCCTGCCGGTCCGGCGATACCATCGATCCACATATCAGGGGCCCTTATATCGTGGATACGGGTCGAGAATTCAGAGGTTTGAGGGGCAAAATCAGCTACGGCCGAATAGAGCCCTCAACTGAAACTGTAAATTAAAAAAAACATTCCTGGGCCATATGAAGAACACATGCTACATACATAGTTTGATCATCGCTACATTTCAAAAGTTATTTTAGATCGGAGCTACCCTAAACTTGCCGCCGCTGACACATACATAGTTCGATGCCACCCTACCCTAAACTTGCCAAAATCAGGGCTCACTGGATCTCTCCGGGTGCAGCGGTAGCAGTACTCACTCGTCGTCGGAGGAGGAGACAAGATCGATGTACTTCTTAGCTTGCTCCTCGGTTTCGCGACGCCATCCCGCCTGCTTGGCGTTGAACTCACGCACGGCAGCGAGTGCCTGCTCGAAGAGGAGGTCACTGAGCTCCTCATCCCGCCGGCGACGCGCGTCCTCCTCCTCTTGCTCGCGGCAGTGCGCTCGACGAGCGCCGCTTCAAAGGCGCCCGTGTCGGGCCCGACGAGGTACTCCTCCGGGCCGATGATGTCGTGGCCGCGCGGGCGCTCCTCCTCCGACTCCCTCTTGACAGTGTGGAGCGGAAAGCTCGCCAGGCTCCCTCTTCACCGGAAGCAGCGACGCGCCAGAAGAGCTCCCCGCGTCGAAGCGTCGCGCATGGTGGCGGTCGTAATCCTCCGTTTCGCGGCGGAGGAGGGACGACGACACCGGGAGCTCGTAGTTGGTGTACCGTTTGGCCGAGCGCTTGCATGCTGCATCGGCGATGATGCAACACTTGCGCTCCGGGTCTTCGCTTCCACCGCACCGGCCAGAGCTCCACATCATCGCAGATCGGTGGGCGGGGGAGGCGTACTTAGCGCACCCGCGGCGAGAAATCAGAGAGGGGATTGGGTTATCGCGGCTACGGGGGTATAGGGTTTCGCCCCGTATACTTGCCGCAAACCCGTAGATATACTGCGTTGGGGGGTGGCGGTTTGCAGGCTATCTTACAATCATTTACAACCGGGTGACTATACGGGCTCTGGTCTGGCCCAAAAAATGGGCCAAACCCGTATAGTCACCGGATTTTTACAGTTTGCGCGACTATAAGGGGTCTCCTAGAGCATCCCCCCCTCCCCCCAATGTTTGGTTCCTTTTTTGCGGGAAAATGATGGTAGGGAATGCGCCGCTGCCCTATATAATGCCGCATTGGATGTCTTCCGGAGCAATAATGCTGAGTCCGGATGGATGCGGGCGTTTTCAGGGTCTGCGTTCGAGATGTCCTTATGAGCTAACGAGTTAGAGGAATGTACAATAATTGTAGTACATGTTACTTACAGAAAAAGTAACACAAACACATTAAATTCACTAAAAAGGTCTTTGTTAAGATTTATATTGTGATGGTGAACGTAATCATTTCAATATTGGGAATATGTTTGCGTTGCCAATAGAGCTCATCCTCCTCGAATTTTCTTCCTTTTCAAGTAATATCACAGTGGCCAGGTACGTCCACAAGTCTGAACACGCCACAGGAAAAAAAGTCAAAGAAACAAAAAATCCACACCCGTGACCACAGTCTGCAGGTCGTTCAGAGATATCGACACCTGTGCTGGCCGGACGTGAACATCCCCCATGACCATACCATCTCAACCCGTAAGCTACACAGACTCATAGTTCCCCTTCATCTCAATCTTCACAGCCAGCGTCCGGTAGCAAAAGTGGAGGAGAACGACGGCGCACCGCACCCCGATGGTTTCGTCCAGCACACAGGTGAGTTACTCACGCGCACGACCGTTAATGTCCTTCTTCCCTGTCCTCTTTGAATCATGTAACATTTTTCTTACCCTATTCTCCGCGATAGATCCATTGACAGGTGAAGTCCTCATGGATCATATCTCATGGTCAAAGAAGAGAATGACAACAAACCAGCCGAAGTCCCCGTGGCGCCGACGGTGCCGGCCACTGGATGGATAAGACGTCAGAGGTAACCCTCGCAATACAAGAATATGCAGCGATTTTCATATACTCTGATTTAATCTGTCCTAATCACGGCTATAGATAATAGAACTAGCATGCACTACAGTTTTGTAGTAAAGCCTTGACATTAAACAGATAGATGGTAATTATTCAAGCGTTCTTTTCTGTAGCAGTATCTTTGGCAGTCCGCAGTCACACAGAAAACTGATAGAGCTCCCCTGTTTCTTTGGCGTACAGAAACAGATAGGGTAATCCATTCCGGGCACCAGTGGAAGGACATCAGAGCGCGATAGAGCGTGCAATTGAAGAAGCGACAGAACTTGGTAAAAAAAGTTGTTTTCGAACCAGCTATTGGCATGGTGTTCAATTCTGAACAAGAGGCTTATGAGTTTTACAACGCCTATTCATGGGAGATTGGCTTCGGCATCAGGCAGGGAAACAAATACGTCAACAATCAGAATTACAAATCAAAGCAAGACATTCTTTGTTCCAGCGAGGTTAGCACCAACTTCAAATTTCTCTTAATCAGGTCGACCAAATATATTTCCTTGCCAAGCCATGTTCATTTGTCATTTTTATGCAGGGCAAGGAAACGGCGCCAAACTCAAAATCATGGCTGATTCGATAGGTGAAAGAAAAATATGGAAATGCCGCAATCACATAGACTCTTCAGTAAAGGAATTAGTAAGCCACATGGGCCTTGATAATATTATCCCTCAGGAAGGTCTATGGGGTTATCCCTCAGGAAGGTCTATCGGTATGAGGATGTCCCATTCAGAAAAAGATCTCTGCGCAGCATGTGTGCATCAATAGCACATGAGTCCAGCCAGGACGACATCAACAAGACTTTGGGTCTGTTTTCATCAATGCAAGCTGAAAACAAAGGTTTTTATTTTGCGGTGAAAACTGATGAGGAAAGAAGAGTGCCCGGTTTATTCTGGTGCCATCAGAAGAGCAAGGCAGACTATACATGCTTTGGAGATGTGGTTACGTTCGACACTACATACAAGAGTAATTTGTATGAGATGCCAGTGGGCTTGTTCATCGGAGTAAACAATCATCACCAATGTTGTATATTCGGCTGCGTTGTACTTCGCGAGGAGACAGTTGAAGCATTCAAGTGGGCATTTGAAACTTTCCTTGCAGCAATGGGCAATAGGGTTCCAGTGACATTCTATCAATGGGTATTTTGTTTATGGCTTTATCAAAACACTAATGGGTGACATTTTTCTTTTCTTACTTTTCAGATCAAAGTAGACAGATGGAGCTTGCCATTGCAGATGGTATGCCAACAACTGTGCACTGCTGGTGCAAATGGCATGTATTAAAGAAGATGAAGGAGAAGGTTGGTAGTATATATATAGTTCTGTGACACATACAGTCGTATTTTTTTAATCCCTCCGTTGGATCATGTTATATTATAGGTGTGTTGGTTCAGTATTTTTTTCAGAATTTTTGAGAACTTTTGCACCGTTGAAACCCTTAACTAGTTCTGTGGCAAGCACTTGTAGAAAATCCTACTCCTATATATAGGTAAAACTGTGTATACCATAGCTTGCCACAGAACTAGTTAAGTGTCCCTAAACTTTTAACGGTTCAAAAGTTATCAAAAAATATGAAATAAATATGGGAGCATCTCTCTAATGTAATAAGATGATCCAACGGAGGGATTGTCAAAATATGCATCTGTGTGTCCTCGGCAAAAATAATAAGCATTTCAGCTCACTGTGACATAAATATATACTGAACTATTTGTTTTTTGTCCAGGACACATACAGTTGTATTTTTTTAATCCCTCCGTTGGATCATGTTATATTATAGGTGTGTTGGTTCAGTATTTTTTTCAGAATTTTTGAGAACTTTTGCACCGTTGAAACCCTTAACTAGTTCTGTGGCAAGCACTTGTAGAAAAGAAACTGAATTCAGAATCGAATTCGAATTCTGAATTTATCATACACTAAGGCCAAGCAAGACAAGAAAAACAACCCCCCACGAAACTGCAAGAACTGTGGACTACCCGGCCACTACAGGAGCACATGCCCAACATATGTTGGTCCCAAGAAGCCACCTAAAGAGGTTACATGCACAAAATGCAAGCTCAGAGAAAAGGACGCGCCGTTTTGAAGTTCTCTGTTAGTAGCCAAGGGGTCAGATAACAAAACAAAAAATATATCAGTAAGTAGATTAGTGGATCTCCGTGGCTCTTGTGTCAATTACATCATTCCAGGGCGATAGAAGACCCGAAGCACCGAGTCAAACAGAGAGTTGCCGCTGCTATGAACTGAAATACAGTGCTCCAGAACAACAGAAGCGGCCTCTCGCCGATCCCTATCTGCTTGACGTAGTCTAGCCTGAATAAATATGAAACATCCATATTGGGTTTAACATGTCGAACGTGACAATACATTTGAGCACACTCGCCTGCTAGACTGTTATGAATATCCATATAGTCACCATCTCAGAGATTGGGAAAAGTAAACAGCAAATCATGTAAATGTGCCATCAATGATAATAGCAAGAACAAAAACTGTTGTCAGTCAAAAAAATTTACTTAGCAGTGTCCATCGAACGCATGAACTCAACTCCACTATCCTGAAAGCAACAATTTTTGTACCAGATTAGACCAAGGTAGCTACATTTTTTTGACACAGAAAAATTACAATTCAAGTAAAATACCATGTCCTGGCCTTAACCCTGCCAGTACCGCCATCGAAGTCAAAGATAATTTCGATGTCCAAGTCACAACGACTCCGCATCACACCAACAAAATGCCCCTTCATTGAGAAACGGCATCATTATACATTTAAAGTTTCAGTTTCTAACCGAACAGAGCAATCTAGTGGTGTACGTTTTTCTTATAGTGCTAACAGACGTCCCATGGAGACTCAGTGCACCTCCATATTGCGTTGAAGGTGTGAGCAATGTTAATTGTTTTACCGTCAGAGGAACAAGATTGTTAGGGAGATCACGATGCTGCATAAATTCATCAGTTTAGTACCAAGTCGAACCAAAATGCCAAAGATATAGATGATCTATACCTGAACGTCGCTGCACTAGACAACATAGCCTCCTCTAGCAACACTAACATCACAGGGAGTATGATGCCCTCTCCAAAATGATCTTCAAGCTTACTAGTGCTGCTGGATGAACCTCCCATGGTTGTTTTTCCATCACCCAGCCCTGCCATCTTAGAGAAAGGAGCTTGTTCAAATCCGACGAACGGCTCCCGCGGTATATTTTGGAGATTGGAGCTGCCCAACTAAATGATGCAGTTATGGGAACCGGATGACACTGCAACACAAAATAAATGGTCAGCTTGAATACAAACTTATTTTGGGTGAGAACTCAATTGCCCTTTTCTGACGCATAGCGCGCAGTGCCAACCAAAGTTTGCAAGACTGAAAATAAATGGATGGTTCCATAAAGTTCCTCGCTGGGGTGTACAATGGCTCATGATCTTCAAGAGCACATTAAATAACACGGTGCCAACCAGGACATCAGGAACAAATGCAACACTTTCCACCGTAGTTGAAAAGGTTCAGAATCCTTGTTAGGTTATGCAGTAGATGAATGAAACCTTTCATACTAAAACCTACTGTAAATAAACCGAGATGAATGGAACCTTTCACTGCTAGCAAATCAACAAAAGCTAGAAAGTAGGCATTCTCTAAATAGAGTGCGCTAGCTGACCAATGCTGGAAAGCAGCTGCCCCCATTCCGCTTATAAATCTGACTTTTCAGACTCTAGCTTGCCATTTCCGTCCACCGCCCAGTAAAGCCACCACACATGCTTCCTCTTATATAAATGTGATCTCCAATAATGCAACAATTCAGAACCTTATCCAACTAGAAGTTCGGATCTTGATGCAAACCAAAGGTTCCGATAGCACTCTCTACTGCTAGTGATGGTAGGAAACAAGTCGCTTGAGATTGCAACCTCATAGCCACTCGACCAGGCAAGTTTTCCGATTAAAATTGCAGCGAACGATTTATAATGAACTTACGATAGCGTAGAACCGGGCTGCTGTACTCTAGCGAATTTGAATCAAATACTCTAGTGAACTAGAAAATTTTCCATGGTGATAGTTTTTTTTGAAAAAAAGTGTACTTTATTTAGTATACTTTGGAATTGTGCAAGAATTTCTTAACAAATTGTTGGCAGCAGCAATATATTTTTCGAATATGTGAACAAATTATGAAACTGCTGACATTTTTTAAAATTTTGACAAAATATTTGGAAAAATGGAAGATTTCATAAAATTCCAAACAAAAATTCATGACTACGAACATTTTTAGAGTTTATGAACAAAAATTGAAACATGGAACTTTTCATAAAATTCCCAAAAAAATTGGAACCACGAACATATTTAGAATTTTGACCAAAATTTGAAACTGTGAACATTTTTTGAATTGGGAACAAATTTCAAAAGAACAGAACCTTTTTGAATTTGTGAACGAAATTTTGAAATTGTGAACAAAATTGTGAAAACAAGAACATTTATGAAATTGTGAACAAAGTTTTGAAAGTGAGAATATTTTTTGAAATTGTTGAACATTTTTTGAAAAATGCGATTTTTTTTGCAAACAAGAATATTTTTCTGAAATTTCAAACAGTACTTGAATTTATTTAACAAAATAAATAGAAAAACAAAAAAACAAAAAGGCGGAAGAATAAAAAATAATGAAAATAAACAGTAATAAAAAAGGAAAATAAACTTGGAAGAAGGAAATAAAAAATGAAAGAAAAGGAAAAAAGGAAAGAAAAAGAAAAAAGAAACGTAATAAGGAAAAACGTAAAGAGAAACAAACAGAAAAATGAAAAAGAAGTAGGAAAAAACAAAACAAAAAAATATAACAAGAAAAAAAGGAAAGCCGGTTCAAGTACTTGTAGAAGGTTCCTAAAACCGGAAAAACCCTGGCCGGAAACCACCGGAAGGCTCCCAAAACCAGGATCCCTCAAGCGATTAAAAGGGCCGGCCCAAGCATATTGGTCACTCGATGTCCCTGCGCGAAACAACGACTGTTTGAGGCAGTGAGCGTCCGTTAGGGATTTCCACCAGGAAAGTCTGCCAAATCCTAAATGGCACCCGTTTCTTCGCTGCACGCAAACGGGCGCATACCCCCGCGCTGCGCTGGGCCGGCCCATTTCTTCTTTTTTTTCCTGTTAAAACTGCATCAAATCAAAAAAGGGTGAGTGCGATGGTTCGAACCTGGAACTTCTACTATGATAGATTAGCGCACTTACAACTTGGCAACGAACCACTTTGGTGTCTGTAAGCCTCTTTCCTTTCATTTACTGTTTCTTTTTTTCATTTTTCCAGTTCTTTTTTTCATTGTTCTTTTCTTATTCCTTTTTCTTTTTTTCGTAGATGTGTGATTTTTGCAAATTCGATGAACCTTTTCGAATTCAATGAACTTTTATCAAAATCGATGAACTCTTTTTTCAAATACAACGATTTTTTTCAAAATCAATGAACACTTTTCAAAATTAATGAACTCTTTTTCAAAATCGATGAACTTTTTTTTCAAGTCGATGAACTCTTTCAAGATCGAAGAACTCTTTTCAAAATCGATGAACTGTTTTTCAAAATCGATGAACCTTTTTCAAAATCGATGAACCCTTTTCCAAAACTGATGAACTTTTTCAAAACCTTAAACTTTTTTTCAAAACCGATGAACTTTTTTTGAAATCGACGAACTTTTTTCAAAATCATGAACTTTTTTTAAAATTGATGAAATTTTTACGTAATACGATCTTTTTTTTGAAAACCAATGAACTTTTCTGTAATTCGTGACATTTTTCCCAAATGTTTTCAAATAATTAAAAAATCAAAGCGCTACAGTAAATGCTTACATGTGTACTAATAAATTGCGCGGTTACAGATGTACTTCAAATATGCGCCCTGGATTTTGATCAGTAGTATGTTGTATTGAAGTTGGTTAGCTCTTGTCGTTCGCTACTGGACGGTGCGAGTTTGATCCTCTGGGGGAACTGTTTTTGCTCGCATTTATCCTTTTCTTTTATCTTGTTTAAACTGCAAAAAACAACGCACAGGTGTGAACTGAACCCGCACCTGCTAGCTTAAATTTTAGCTACTAGCAAAAGGACCCGTGCGTTGCAACGGGAAAAAATCCTTATCAACAAAAATAATTTTGCAAAGGAAAATTCGTCATCCATGTCCTCTATTTGAACACAACACCTCGCTCGTATTACGGCTTATTCTCTCTCTATGCATTTGTTGATTGCAATAATAACAACATATTAGAAACTATAATAATGTAACTAAAGATCAAGCGTCTGCAATATTCTCATAAATGCAAAAGTTGAAAGGCTATGCTACAAAATATAGTATAAAGTGGAATTAACATCGGGGCTAGATTTGCCAATACAACAAGCAAATGGTGTGTTAATAAGTTTGCCAGGAATATGTTAGAAAAGCGACAAAAGCGCTAGCACATCACTCGCAAAACGGATAAATACAACATATTGTGCAAATTAGCTAAAGAATCACCCTCATACAAGAATATAGGGGCCAGAAAACAGGCAGAATATCCACCCCATTATTTAATTCTGTTTTTGTTAGCCTCCGTTGCGCATGTCGCAATATCAGGGCTTAATTTCTTTTTCCTATATAATGGGTCTTTTCTTTTTCTCCCACCAACCGTTCATGCAAGTCCCTCTATTTAATTCCATTTCATCACGCATGCCAGAATTTATTTCTTTTACCCATTTACTGGTTCTTTCCTTTCTCTCATTGTCCACCATAATCCCACCAACATGAAAGTCCCACCGCCACACACAATTTTATGGATCTTTCCATGTTGCGATTGCCCTTGTAATGTCCCATCTCGCATCTGTGTACTGATTTTCTAGCCTGCTTGTTGATTTAGACACGTGCTAACGTATATAAATCGGTAGATTTTGATGTAAAAATTTGATATGGGACTATTTAATGGATGTACAGAAAATGCTGCTATGTTGCCTCGCTTAGGCCTTGGGCCGGAAGAAACAACCCAAATAGAGGTGAGCTGCATAGTTGAGACGACCCAAGGCCAATCTCCCCCTCCTTAACCTAGCGTCAGGAGAGAGCCTCTGCTCGATCCCCATCTCCCCCGAGCGCCATCACGCGCAGGAGAGGGCAGCGCCCACTCCCGATCCCCGTCTCTCCCTCTCTCTCCTCCCCCATGGCGTCTGCTTATGCTCGCGCACTGACCCACCGCTCGACTTTCATTCCGGTGGATCTCTGCTGCCCTTCTCAGCCTCCTGTTTCCCCCCTCGCCTCGGCTTCGTGCGCCCACGACCCGACGTTTGCGGCCATGGCCGGCAGCCGAGCAGCCCCTACCAAGCCGCCTCCTGTCATCCTCGGTAACGGGCACCTCTACCACGCGCGCGCGCGACCAGCCCCACCTTGATCCACCGAGCCACCCTGCTTCCCTTGAAATGTTTTTCCCGGATCCAATAAAACAGGGAGTGCGGGTTCAATAATAAAAACATAAGGATATTTCTGCAAAAAGGTCACGACGGTGAACCCGACAGAAACAATGCATGCTTTATTAGTAGGTAAAGATATAGTAGCCAACCAGGCAACCCACCTGATGCGATATGTTAGATCCTTTTTTTCTCTTTTATTCAGTTTTTCCTTTTTTCTTCTTTTCTTTTTATTTTTTGTTCTTTTTTCTTAAAATGAGTGAACTTATTTTGTCAAAATCGATGAATTTTTTCCCAAAATCTGGTGAAGATTTTTTTGGATTTTTAAACTCATTTAAAAAATTATTGAACTTTTTTTGAATTCATGATTTTTTTTGAAAATCTGTGATTTTTTTCCTAAATCCGGTTAGCTTTTTTCAGATTCGTTATTTTTTGGGTCAAAATCGGTGAAATTTTCTCAAAATCCGGTGAACCTTTTTCAAATTCACAAAAAAATTCAAACACGATGAATTTTTTCATTTGCGAACATTGTTTTGAAAACCCATGAGGCTTTCTTTCCAAAATTCATGAACTTTTTTTTTTCCAAATTTGCATTTTCTTTTTTCAAATAATTTATACTGGGACTGAGACAAGGGTCAAATAGAGCTGTTTTCGGATAGATCACGTCAAAGTCATTGCGACGCAATGGTTCTTGCGCCAAGTCCGACGATGTAGGCATGCCTGTTCGAACCCCACATCTTGCAGATAACGCTGTAGATTTTGTCTTTCTTGCTGGAAGCAAGCGATGCAAGGCCAGCCCACTACCGCTGATGGCGTCGAAGAGGGTGACCCAAATCCTGTACGCATCAACCGTCAAACTATCGACCAAATGCACAGACGAGACAGAGGTAGCGATGTAAACTAGCTAGTTCATTTATAATACACCGCATTCAGTTCAGGTCATTTCCTTTTTCTCTTTTTATGGTATTCTTTGGTTTCTTTTTCTATTATTTGAAAAAAATCACAAAATTTCATAAGTTGTTCAAAATTTAAAAAATGTTTAGTTTTTTGAAATCTTTTTGAGATTTTCAGAAACTGTTATTATTTTCAAACTTTATTAACAAATTCACAAAAAATCTGGTATTTGAAATAAAATCTAATCTAATTTTCAAATTAGATCACAAATTTAAAATATATTATTGTTTTAGAAAACTGTTCAGGACTTCAAAAATATTGAAAAATGTTTCCATATTCATAATTAGTTCACAAATTCGAAAAATGTTCATTAATTTTCAACAAATGTTCAGAATTAAATAAAAAGGTCCTTAGTTTCTCCAAAAATGTTCAGAAATTATAGCTAATGTTCACGCTTTCATTAAATATTCACTTCTATTACAATATATACATGTTTTAGAAAACTTTGATATAAAAAAACTAATGATAATTTCTTGCAAGATACTAGGTTGCCGAGAACAGGACACTGCAGTACCCGGTTGAAACGGTGTAAGGTTCGGGCTGCTAAACTGTGTCAATAGTTACAGTGCGATTAAATGTCCCGGCCCAGCCATGGCTCTCCTGTACATCGCCTGCCATCTTGGTCATTTCCTATTTGGCGCCCGTTATAGTAATAGTGGTAAGGGGCGCTTATATGTGGGCCGGCCAATAGAAATAGAAAGTGTTACTCGTGAACAGAAGAAGCTCGACTGGGGAAGCTGGCTCCCGGGTTGGTTTTTGCTTTTCTGATTCTGGGAAGCTTCTAGTAGCTTCCAGTCGGATTTTTCCAGCTGGTTTTATGTGTTTGTTTGGCTGTTTTTTTTCAGTTTTTCCTTTTCCTTTTCCTTTTTCATTTTTATTTGTATTCTCCTTAAATATAGTTTTTCAAATTCTTGAACTTATTCAAATTTCATGAGCTTTTCATATCTGTGAAGTAAACTTGCAAATTAGTGAAAATTTTCCAAATTTATGAACTTTTTAAAATCCATGAACTTTTTTGAATATGTGAGCTTTTGTTCAAATTTGTGTGTATTAGCTCATGAGTTTTTTTTCAAATACACGAACCTATTTGCCAATCTTACTGAACTTTTCCAAAATTTCAAATTCAAGCGTCTTAGCTCATGATTTTTTTTCTAATTCATGAACTTTTCTTCAATCTTTATAAGCTTTTCCCAAATTTTGTGATCATTTTAAAATTTCAGAAACCTTATTCAATTTCGTGAAAATTTCAAATTCATAAAATCTTTTCAAGCTTGACAACTTTTTTTTTCAAAACCGAGAAGTTCTTACAAATTTGTGAACTTTTGTCAAAATGGATGAAGTTTTTCAAATACACATTTTTTACAAATTTCATAGCATTTTTTAAATCTCTCAAATTATTTTTGAACTCATGAACTTTTTTGAATACACAAACCCTTTTGAACTCGTGAGCATTTGTTAGTAGATGAAGTTTTTTCAAATCCCACGATTTCTTCTGAAGTCATGAACTTTTTCAGATCGCAAATGTTTATAAGATCCCATGAATATTTTTTTGAACTCGTGAACTTTTTCAAATCCAAGAACTTATTTCAAATCTCACAAACTTTTTGGAAGTCGTCAACTTTTTCATGTTCACGAACTATTTTCAAATCCACACACTCTTTTTTTAACTCATGAACATTTTCGAGTTTGTGAATTATTTTCAAGTACCATGAATTTATTTTGAACTTGTGAACTTTTCTCAAACCCCTGCACTTTTTCGAAATCCACAAAGAAATTCAAATTCATGAACCTTTTTACAATTCAAATAATGTCGACAATACTAAAAGAAAGCTCACCAATTAAATTATTTGCTCGCGAACTCACCTGAATGAAATAGTCAACTAAAGAAACTATGAACGAAATAGTTTACCGAACGAAACAATAAACTGAAGAAATTTGAATAAGTGAGAGAAAGAAATGGACTCCTAGCAAACTTGCAAGTCGGAATCGTAGTGAGTGCTGTTGACTGGTGTGTCTGAGTGGGCTTCTGGAAAGCAGCCCACTTGGAATCATAGCGAGTGCCAAGTCAACTAATCGCCGCTGATGGCGTCGATTAGGAGCACTCACCATCTTGACGCTTAGTGACACATTATGTGGGAGCAATATCATGCTCTACGCGAGTTGGAAGGAGCTCTTGCTACATGATTTCCCTGCGCGCCATAGTACTAGGCCAGCCCATTTGTTCACTCGCCCGTGGTTGTTTCGCTGGGTCGCTTCAATTTCCTTTCATTTATTTTTTTCTATTTCTTCATTGGTTTTCTTTGATTTATCTTCTTTTTCTTGGGTATACTTTAGTTTCTTTATTTTCTTCAATCCTTTTTGTTTTTATTCTCTATACTTCGGGTTATTTTTGTTTTTTGGGTTTTCTTATTTCTTGGTTTTTAATACTATTTTATTGTATTTATTTTTTGGTACATAGGGTTTTTTCCAACACAAGTCTGCAAATTTTGTATACATTATGAACATTTCTTATACCTGTTTAACATTTTTTGAATACATGATTACAGTTTTAAAAGAATACATGTTTTGATGTCTACAACATCCTTTCGGAAATACTCGTCGCTCGAACGATGTATCTGAACGTATTTGAGTGCTAGATACATCCGTTTGAGCGACATATACTTTTCATACAAACATGTTTTTTATATGTTTACATATATTTCAATATAGATTAACATTTTCAAAACAGCTTTTTTGATGTGTACCATGTTGCATACACCTTGTACAGTTTTTGTATACATCAAGAAAATGTTTTTATACATGTTTAACATTGCTAAATACATGATTATTATTTTTCTCAAATACATTATTTGATGCTTATATTTTTCATACGCATTGTATGCTTTTGATACATAATCTTTTTATACATATTCTCTTAATAGATGGTTAACATATTTTTAAAATGCATGTTCTGATGTATATCTTTTTCATATCCTTTGTACATTTTTTACATACACACATGATTTCTTCTGAAGTCATGGACTTTTTCAGTTCGCAAATGTTTATAAGATCCCATGAATATTTTTTGAACTTATGAACTTTTTCAAATACAAGAACTTATTTCAAATCTCACAAAAAATTTGGAAGTCGTCAACTTTTTCATGTTCACGAACTATTTTGAAATCCATACACTCTTTTTTTAACTCATGAACATTTTCGAGTTCGTGAATTATTTTCAAGTACCATGAATTTATTTTGAACTTGTGAACTTTTCTCAAATCCCTGCATTTTTTCGAAATCCACAAAGAAATTCAAATTCATGAACCTTTTTACAATTCACATAATGTCGACAATACTAAAAGAAAGCTCACCAATTCAAATATTTGTTCCCGAACTCACCTGAATGAAATAGTCAACTAAAACTGTGAACGAAATAGTTTACCGAACGAAACAATAAACAAAAGAAATTTGAATGAGTGAGAGAAAGAAATGGATTCCTAGCGAACTTGCAAGTCGGAATCGTAGTGAGTGTTGTTGACTGTTGTGTCCGAGTGGGCTTCTGGAAGGCAGCCCACTTGGAATCGTAGCGAGTGCCAAGTCAACTAATCGCCGCTGATGGAGCACTCACCATCTTGACGCTTAGTGACACATTACATGGGAGCAATATCATGCTCTACGCGAGGTGGAAGGAGCTCTTGCTACATGATTTCCCTGCACGCCACAGTACTAGGCCAGCCCATTCGTTCACTCGCCCATGGTTGTTTCGCTGGGTCACTTTGATTTCCTTTCATTTAATTTTTTTTCTATTTCTTCATTGGTTTTCTTTGATTTATCTTCTTTTTCTTTGGTATACTTTAGTTTCTTTCTTTTCTTCAATCCTTTTTGTTTTTATTCGCTATACTTCTGGTTATTTTTGTTTTTTGGGTTTTCCTATTTCTTGGTTTTTAATACTACTTTATTTTATTTATTTTTTTGGTTCATAGAGTTTTTTCCAACACAAGTCTGCAAATTTTGTATACATTATGAACATTTTTTATACCCGTTTAACATTTTTTAATACATGATTACAGTTTTAAAAGAATACATGTTTTGATGTCTACAACATCCTTCCGGAAATACTCGTCACTCAAACGATGTATCTGAACGTATTTGAGTGTTAGATACATCCGTTTGAGCGACATATACTTTTCATAAACATTGTAGATTTTCTATATGCATACAAACATGTTTTTTATATGTTTACATCTATTTCAATATATGATTAACATTTTCAAAACAATTTTTTTGATGTGTACCATGTTGCATACACCTTGTACAGTTTTTGTATACATCAATAAAATGTTTTCATACATTTTTAACATTTCTAAATACATGATTATTATTTTTCTAAAATACATTATTTGATGCTTATATTTTTCATACGCATTTTATGCTTTTGATACATACATTTTTTATACATATTCTCTTAATAGATGGTTAACATATTTTTAAAATGCATGTTTTGATGTATATCTTTTTCATATGATTTTTACATTTTTTACATACATACATAAGAAATTTATACACATCTAACTTTTTTCCAAGATATTATTAACATTTTATAAAACATATCTTTTGATGTCTAGTTTTTTTTCATACACCTCGAACATTTTGTTATACACATTTTACGTTTTCATATACATGATTAACATTTTAAAAGAATATGTGTCTTGGTTTCTATCTTCTTCAAACAAATTATATATTTTTATATACATATAACATTTTATATACATGTTTAATATTTTTCATATATATAATTAACATTTTCCAAAACATATTTTTAGATGTCAACTTTTTCCGTGCACCTTGTACGTTTTTTGTATACATCAGGAAGATTTTTGTTATACATGTTTGAGATTTTCTAAGTGCATGATTAACACTCGAAAAAATAATTATGTTCATTTTTTTGTAATTTATATGCTTAAAATATTTAAGGAATATAAACAAAAGTATAAAAAGAAACAAACAATGTAAAAAAGCAAGAAAAAAGGAGTGCTTGAGGCCCACATACGGGGCTGGCCCATTGGTTCAGGCGTTTCTGGCAAGAGCTCGTACGGTCTTGCTCTGGGTGGGGTATAGTCGCACCCGACGCATTAAGCGTCAAAGTGTGCGAAATCAATAGTTAAGGGGCACTCCTTGCAAAGGTTACCCCAAGCTTCTCAGACGCTAACAAGTGGGGTTACTTGTCGCAACCTGATTATTTCCCTTTTTTTTTTGTAGATTCGCTTCTTCAAAGCATTTATCTCTTCAATTGTGCATTCAAATTCTAAACCGTCTTTACCATTGGATTTGTCTTATCAATGAACTTTTTATCTCATGTTAGTAGGGTTATACGGACTTTTTTTTACAAAAAACTGAAAAATAAGAAATAAAGAAACAAAAAAAAAATCCAAAAAACTCCCGGAAAACCCGGTTCATGCAAAAAAATGAATACAAAAAATGGAAGAAAAAACATGAAGCCTAGTGCACTGGGGCCTGGGTCGGCCTAGTAGCTCGGAAGCGCTTTCCTGGTGGATTTTGTCGGTGCGAGTTTTTTCTCTTTTCTTTTGTGGCGGTTTTAGGGGATTTGTGTTTTATATCAAGTTCACGTCTCTCCTTGTTTTTCTCTGTTTATGTTCCATTTCCTTTTCTATTTATTCTTTTCCTTTTAATTGCATTTTCCTCTTCTATAAGAAATGTAAACGCAAACATTGATTTAGAACACAAACATTTGTTAAAATCACATGAACATTTTGTCTTATGTATAGAACACATATTGAGAATACGTGAACACTTTCTAAAATACATAAATATTCTTATAAAGTGATAAAAGACTATGTAATACTTTTTTATACTTGGATTTTTTAATTTTTTATATGTGCAAATATTTCTGACGAGAAATGCTTTTTACCTTTTTATTATTTAAATTGATTATAAGTAAATTTGTTAGCTAATTGGTTGTAGATTTATGAGAACTTGATAGAAGAAATTACCTTTTTCTAAGTATTTTGCATTGACCGCGGCCATTTATCTGCAGTTACGTGCGACGTGCATCGCCCCGCCCGCAACGGACATTCACATGGGCTCTCCCAATAGACCATAACATGGGGGTTGGCTGCTATATACGAAATTATTAGTTATGCGGTGGACATAGAGTTTCTACACCCAGGAGCATTTGCTCCTGGTGTGAACAGTAAAATCAAAAAAAATTCAAAAAACTTTTAGAAAAAACTGAATTTTCTTTGTGGCATACTTTCACAAATGTTTGTTGTGCATGCAAAATTTCATCGCAAAATCACATTGGTGGAAGGCATGGTAAAAAAACAAAATCGATGCTCTGAAAATGTTTGTAGAAAGGCACTTTCGTTATGGGGTACCTTTCGCAAAGGCTACCGAAACTTTCTATGGTAGTGAAAAGTTACGCACTACACTTGTCGCAACCTGAAAGTTTTTTTTCTTGTAATTCATTTTTTAAACGTTTTACTTCTTGAACTGTGCCTTCAGAAAGCACAACCATGCTTCATATAGTTTTCTAGAAGCATATTTTTTTCACGCTGAACCAGAATTGTACTTTCACGTGGTGCAAAACAGAGTTTTTCACTTTTCAAGAAGTACAACTGTGCTTCACCTTGAAGCACAACTGTACTTTTTACTTTTTGAGAAGTACAACTAATGTGCTTCACTGTGAAGCACAACTACACTTTTTACTTGTGCCTTTTCACCTTTTGAAAGCACAATTGCACATCACCGTGAAGCATAATTATGCTTTTCACACATGTGCTTCACGCAAGAAAAACACGGTCTTCATGGGCAAATCTTCTCAGACGTGGCAGTCCATTGTTCATGATCTTGAGCTTCATAAGAAAGGCTTAATATGGCGAATCGGGGATGGTGCGTCTATCCGCATATGGCATGATCAATAGACCCCCCCCCCCCAACAACATCGCAACAAAGCTGATCCCACCCAAGGCCACTACAGCCTCCACCATGTTAGCGAGCTCATGGACGAGCGTGGCAATTGGAGCATGCTGCTGCTTAACCGACATTTCATGCTGATGGAAGTCGTGGAAATCATGAAGATCAAGGTTTCTTATTGGCTCGGCATCCACATCATTGCATGGGCCCCAGAACGCAATGGATCTTTACGGTCCGGAGCGCCTATCACCTTGCCTATGACAAATCCCATCGCCAGACTACAGTCGCAATGAGCAAGGCACCAGACGAGCAACGTACCATCTAGGAACTTATATTGAGGTGCCCTGCTCCGCCAAAGGTACATATTTTTGTGTGGCGGTTAGCTTCAAACTCTCTTGAAACTTGAATGAACAAATATTCTTGCAAGATTGAGTTAACTAATCTTTGTCGTTGTGTGCAACGGAGCCGAAGGACACATTCCACACTTGATGTAGGTGCCCATAGGGCCGTTTCTCTATGGCAGGCCATGGCGGAACATTGGGTGTTGCCGGATATAAAAGATGCAAACAAGACATACCCGAAGTGGCTCTTTGGCCCGCTATACAATCTAAATAAAGTGGATCACATGCGTGTGGTAACAATGTTATGGAGGAGCTGGCATGTCTGAAACAAGATCGTCCATGACAAACAACCCCCCATGGTGGAAGCATCCCAACGTTTTCTCGCCAGCTATGATGATTCACTTTGCTGTATACAACACTTCCCTACTGGTGATATAGTGAAAGGAAAGATGTACTACCGCCTGCGGCGTAGATCTCTCCATGATTGAATGCTTGATCGACGTAACCCCCAAGTGGTCACCCCCATCGACCGGTCGTGTTAACTTAAATGTAGATGGCTCATTTGTTGAAGATAATTAATGGTGGAGCGGCATGAGCAGGCATGATTCTTTCTGATAGTGATGGCAACATCATTTTCTCCGCTCGCAGCTCCATCTTGTTCTGTGATGGGGAACCGCAAGTTAAAATTTTAGCATAGGGTCTGAACCTCGCCTTTCAGTTGTCTACACTCCCGATGGATGTTGAGATAGATCGCATGGACAAAGTCAAGCTAATCCGGTCATCGACTCTTAATGGATGACCACATTCGATGATAGTACAGGAAGTTAAAAGGCTCTTTAATGAAAGGGATGTCACTATTGCATGGACAAAGGCGTGGTTGCGCTCTGGGTGTGCAAGTGTTCCTGTGCTTCGTAGGAACGAACTCACCAATCTCTGAGAAATGAAATTCCTTTTAACCCTGCAAAAAGAAAAGTACATGTGAAGCAGTCATAGGGGCCAGTGAGCCAGAGGCTCCTCTATACGAGAGAAACATATGCTTTGTGGTTTTGTCTCACTTTCTCTTTTCTTTTTGGTTTTTCTCATGTGAATGTAAGACAGATTTACCGAAAGGAGAGAGTAGGTGTGTTTCACAACGTGCGAAGATGTGTTGTGCATTAAGGCTAGTCACAATAGAAGTATCATAGCTAGTATCAGGCATGCCACCTAGACATTTCCATTGATGTGGCACACGATTTAATGAGAAGAGAGAGGATTGAGTATTATGATATGATACTATATCATATTAAATGATGTAGTAGTATGTATCTCGCATGGCAATAAATGATGTGAATATAATATCAAACTATCATACTATGCATGATACTAGTATATGATTGTTGGGGAACGTAGTAATTTCAAAAAAATTCCTACGCACACGCAAGATCATGGTGATGCATAGTAACGAGAGGGGAGAGTGTGATCTATGTACCCTCGTAGACCGACAGCAGAAGCGTTATGACAGCGGTTGATGTTGATGTAGTCGTACGTCTTCACGGCCCGACCGATCAAGCACCGAAACTACGGCACCTCCGAGTTCTAGCACACGTTCAGCTCGATGACGATCCTTGGACTCCGATCCAGCAAAGTGTCGGGGAAGAGTTCCGTCAGCACGACGGCGTGGTGACGATCTTGATGTTCAACTGTCGCAGGGCTTCGCCTAAGCACCACTACAATATTACCGAGGACTATGGTGGAAGGGGGCACCGCACACGGCTAAGAGAACGATCTTAGAGATCAACTTGTGTGTCTAGGGGTGCCCCCTGCCCCCCGTATATAAAGGAGCCAAGGGGGGGGGGTGCGGCCGGCCCTAGGAGGAGGCGCGCAGGAGGAGTCCTACTCCTACCGGGAGTAGGACTCCCCCCTTTCCCTAGTTGGATTAGGACTTGGGGAAGAAGGAAGAGAGGGAAGAAAGGAAAGGGGGGGCGCCGCCCCCTCCTTGTCCAATTCGGACCTTGGGGGGGGGGGGAGGGGCGCGCGGCAGCCCCTAGGCCTCCTCTCCTCTTCCTCCACTAGGCCCATTAAGGCCCATTAGGTTACCGGGGGGTTCCGGTAACCTCCGGTACTCCAGTAAAATGCCGATTTCACTCGGAACACTTTCGATGTCCAAACATAGGCTTCCAATACATCAATCTTTATGTCTCGACCATTTTGAGACTCCTCGTCATGTCCGTGATCACATCCGGGACTCCGAACTAACTTCGGTACATCAAAATATATAAACTCATAATGAAACTGTCATCGTAACGTTAAGCGTGCGGACCCTACGGGCTCGAGAACAATGTAGACATGACCGAGACATGTCTCCGGTCAATAACCAATAGCGGAACCTGGATGCTCATATTGTCTCCTACATATTCTACGAAGATCTTTTATCGGTCAGACCGCATAACAACATACGTTGTTCCCTTTGTCATCGGTATGTTACTTGCCCGAGATTCGATCGTCGGTATCTTAATACCTAGTTCAATCTCGTTACCGGCAAGTCTCTTTACTCGTTTCGTAATACATTATCTCACAACTAACTCATTAGTTGTAATGCTTGCAAGGCTTATGTGATGTGCATTACCGAGAGGGCCCAGAGATACCTCTCCGACAATCGGAGTGACAAATCCTAATCTCGAAATACACCAACCCAACATGTACCTTTGGAGACACCTGTAGAGCTCCTTTATAATCACCCAGTTATGTTGTGACGTTTGGTAGCACACAAAGTGTTCCTCCGGCAAACGTGAGTTGCATAATCTCATAGTCATAGGAACATGTATAAGTCATGAAGAAAGCAATAGCAACAAACTAAACGATCGAGTGCTAAGCTAACGGAATGGGTCAAGTCAATCACATCATTCTCCTAATGATGTGATCCCGTTAATCAAATAACAACTCTTTGTCTATGGTTAGGAAACATAACCATCTTTGATTAACGAGCTAGTCAAGTAGAGGCATACTAGTGACACTCTGTTTGTCTATGTATTCACACATGTATTATGTTTCCGGTTAATACAATTCTAGCATGAATAATAAACATTTATCATGAAATAAGGAAATAAATAATAACTTTATTATTGCCTCTAGGGCATATTTCCTTCAGTCTCCCACTTGCACTAGAGTCAATAATCTAGTTCACATTGCCATGTGATTTAACATCAATAGTTCAATCATTATGTGACCAAGACTCAAAGGGTTTACTAGAGTCAATAATCTAGTTCACATCGCTATGTGATTAACACCCAAAGAGTACTAAGGTGTGATCATGTTTTGCCTGTGAGAGAAGTTTAGTCAACGGGTCTGCCATATTCAGATCCGTATGTATTTTGCAAATTTCTATGTCAACAATGCTCTGCACGAAGCTACTCTAGCTAATTGCTCCCACTTTCAATATGCATCCAGATTGAGACTTAGAATCATCTGGATCAGTGTCAAAGTTTGCATCGACGTAACCCTTTACGACGAATCTTTTGTCACCTCCATAATTGAGAAACATATCCTTATTCCACTAAGGATAATTTTGACCGCTGTCCAGTGATCTACTCCTAGATCACTATTGTACTCCCTTGCCAACATCAGTGTAGGGTATACAATAGATCTGGTACACAGCATGGCATACTTTATAGAACCTATGGCTGAGGCATAGGGAATGACTTTCATTCTCTTTCTATCTTCTGTCGTGGTCGGGTTTTGAGTCTTACTCAATTTCATACCTTGTAACATAGGCAAGAACTCTTTCTTTGACTGTTTCATTTTGAACTACTTCAAAATCTTGTCAAGGTGTGTACTCATTGAAAAAACTTATCAGGCGTCTTGATCTATCTCTATAGATCTTGATGATCAATATGTAAGCAGCTTCACCGAGGTTTTCTTTGAAAAACTCCTTTCAAACACTCCTTTATGCTTTGCAGAACAATTCTACATTATTTTCGATCAACAATATGTCATTCACATATATTTATTAGGAATGTTGTAGTGCTCCCACTCACTTTCTTGTAAATACAGGCTTCACCGCAAGTCTGTATAAAACTATATGCTTTGATCAACTTATCAAAGCGTATATTCCAATTCTGAGATGCTTGCACCAGTCCATAGATGGATCGCTGGAGCTTGCATATTTAGTTAACACCTTTAGGATCGACAAAACCTTCTAGTTGCATCGTATACAACTCTTCTTTAATAAATCCATTAAGGAATGTAGTTATGTTTATCCATTTGCCAGGTTTCATAAAATGCGGCAATTGCTAACATGATTCAGACAGACTTAAGCATAGATACGAGTGAGAAACTCTCATCGTAGTCAACACCTTGAACTTGTCGAAAACCTTTTGCGACAATTCTAGCTTTTGTAGATAGTAACACTACTATCAGCGTCCATCTTCCTCTTGAAGATCCATTTATTTTCTATGGCTTGCCGATCATCGGGCAAATCCATCAAAGTCCATACTTTGTTCTCATACATGGATCATATCTCAGATTTCATGGCCTCAAACCATTTCGCGGAATCTGGGCTCATCATCGCTTCCTCATAGTTCGCAAGTTCGTCATGGTCTAGTAACATGACTTCTAGAACAGGATTATCCTATCACTCTGGTGCGGATCTCACTCTGGTTAACCTACGAGATTTGGTAGTAACTTGATCTGAAGTTACATGATCATCATCATTAGCTTCCTCACTAATTGGTGTAGTAGTCACAGGAGCAGATTTCTGTGATGAACTACTTTCCATAAGGTAGAAGGTACAGTTACCTTATAAAGTTTTCTATTTTCCTCCCACTCACTTCTTTCGAGAGAAACTCCTTCTTTGGAAAGGATCCATTCTCAGCAACGAATAACTTGCCTTCGGATCTGTGATAGAAGGTGTACCCAACATTTTCTTTTGGGTATCCTATGAAGACGCACTTCTCCGATTTGGGTTTGAGCTTATCAGGATGAAAATTTTCATATAAGCATCGCAACCCCAAACTTTAAGAAATGACAACTTTGGTTTCTTGCCAAAACACAGTTCATACGGTGCCGTCTTAACGGATTTAGATGGTGCCCTTTTTAACGTGAATGCAGCTGTCTCTAATGCATAACCCCAAAACTATAGTGGTAAATCGGTAAGAAACATCATAGATTGCACTATACCCAATAAAGTACGGTTATGACGTTCGGACACACCATTATGCTGTGGTGTTCCAGGTGGCATGAATTTGTGAAACTATTCCACATTGTTTTAACTGAAGACCAAACTTGTAACTCAAATATTCATCTCCGCGATTAGATCGTGGAAACCATATTTTCTTGTCACGATGATTTTCCACTTCACTCTGAAATTCTTTGAACTTTTCAAATGTTTCAGACTTATGTTTCATCAAGAAGATATACCCATATCTGCTCAAATCATCTGTGAAGGTCAGGAAATAACGATACCTGCCGCGAGCCTCAACACTCATCGGATCACATACATTAGTATGTATTATTTCCAATAAGTCAGTTGCTCGCTCCATTGTTCCGGAGAACGGAGTCTTTAGTCATCTTGCCCATAAGGCATGGCTCGCAAGCATCAAGTGATTCATAATCAAGTGATTCCAAAATTCCATCAGCATGGAGTTTCTTCATGCGCTTTACACCAATATGACCTAAACGGCAGTGCCACAAATAAGTTGCACTATCATTATTAACTTTGCATCCTTTTGGCTTTAATATTATGAATATGTGTATCACTACGATCGAGATCCAACAAACCATTTTCGTTGTTGTGTATGACCATAGAAGGTTTTATTCATGTAAACAGAACAACAATTGTTCTCTAACTTAAATGAATAACCGTATTGCAATAAACATGATCAAATCATATTCATGCTCAATGCAAACACCAAATAACACTTATTTAGGTTCAATACTAATCCCGAAACGTATAGGGAGTGTGCGATAATAATCTTGGAACCACTTCCAACACACATCGTCACCTTACCCTTAACTAGTCTCTGTTCATTCTGCAACTCCCGATTCAAGTTACTAATCTTAGCAACTGAACTTAGTACCAAATACCGAGGGGTTGCTATGAACACTAGTAAAGTACACATCAATAACATGTATATCAAATATACCTTTGTTTACTTTGCCATCCTTTCTTATCCGCCAAATACTTGGGGTAGTTCCGCTTCCAGTGACCAGTCCCTTTGCAGTAGAAGCACTTAGTCTCAGGCTTAGGTCCAGACTTGGGCTTCTTCACTTGAGCAGCAACTTGCTTGCCGTTCTTCTTGAAGTTCCCCTTTTTTCCTTTGCCCTTTTCTTGAAACTAGTGGTCTCGTCAACCATCAACACTTGATGTTTTTCTTGATTTCTACCTTCGTCAATTTCAGCATTACGAAGAGCTTGGGAATCATTTCCGTTATCCCTTGCATATCATAGTTCATCACGAAGTTCTACTAACTTGGTGATGGTGACTAGAGAATTCTGTCAATCACTATTTTATCTGGAAGATTAACTCCCACTTGATTCAAGCGATTGTAGTACCCAGACAATCTGAGCACATGCTCACTAGTTGAGCGATTCTCCTCCATCTTTTAGCTATAGAACTTGTTGGAGACTTCATATCTCTCAACTTGGGTATTTGCTTGAAATATTAACTTCAACTCCTGGAACATATAATATGGTCCATTGACGTTTAAAACGTCTTTGAAGTCCCGATTCTAAGCCGTTAAGCATGGTGCACTAAACTATCAAGCAGTCATCATATTACGCTAGCCAAACGTTCATAATGTCTACATCTGCTCCTGCAATAGGTCTGTCACCTAGCGGTGCATCAAGGACATAATTCTTCTGTGCAGCAATGAGGATAAACCTCAGATCACGGATCCAATTCGCATCATTGCTACTAACATCTTTCAACACAATTTTCTCTAGGAACATATCAAAATAAACATATGAAAGCAACAACGCAAGCTATTGATCTACAACATAGATATGCTAATACTACCTGGACTAAGTTCATGATAAATTAAAGTTCAATTAATCATATTACTAAAGAACTCCCACTTAGATAGACATCCCTCTAATCCTCTAAGTGATCACATGATCCAAATCAACTAAACCATGTCCGATCATCACGTGAGATGGAGTAGTTTCATTGGTGAACATCACTATGTTGATCATATCTACTATATGATTCACGCTCGACCTTTCGATCTCCGTGTTCCGAGGACATATCTGTATATGCTTGGCTTGTCAAGTATAACCTGAGTATTCCGTGTGTGCAACTCTTTTGCACCCGTTGTATTTGAACGTAGAGCCTATCACACCCGATCATCATGTGGTGTCTCAGCACGAAGAACTTTCGCAATGGTGCATACTCAGGGAGAACACTTCTTGATAATTAGTGAGAGATCATCTTATAAAGCTACTGTCGAACTAAGCAAAATAAGATGTATAAAAGATAAACATCATATGCAATCAAAATATGTGACATGATATGGCCATGATCATCTTGCGCCTTTGATCTCCATCTCCAAAGTACTGTCATGATCTCTATCGTCACCGGCATGACACCATGATCTCCATCATATTGATCTATATCAATGTGTCGTTACATGGTCGTCTCGCCAACAATTGCTCTTGCAACTATTGCTATCGCATAGCGATAAAGTAAAGCAATTATTTAGCGCTTGCATCTTATGCAATAGAGAGACAACCATAAGGATTTTGCCAGTTGCCGATAACTTCAACAAAACATGATCATCTCATACAACAACTTATATCTCATCACGTCTTGACCATATCACATCACAACATGCCCTGCAAAAACAAGTTAGACGTCCTCTACTTTGTTATTGCAAGTTTTACGTGGCTGCTACGGGCTTAGCAAGAACCAATCTTACCTACGCATCAAAACCACAACGATAGTTTGTCAAGTTGGTGCTGTTTTAACCTTCGCAAGGACCGGGCGTAGCCACACTCGGTTCAACTAAAGTTGGAGAAACTGACACCCGCCAGCCACCTGTGTGCAAAGCACGTCGGTAGAACCAGTCTCGCGTAAGCGTACGCGTAATGTCGGTCCGGGCCGCTTCATCCAACAATACCGCCGAACCAAAGTATGACATGCTGGTAAGCAGTATGACTTATATCGCCCACAACTCACTTGTGTTCTACTCGTGCATATAACATCAACACATAAAACCTAGGCTCGGATGCCACTGTTGGGGAACGAAGTAATTTCAAAAAAATTCCTACGCACACGCAAGATCATGGTGATGCATAGCAACGAGAGGGGAGAGTGTGATCTACGTACCCTCGTAGACCGACAACGGAAGTGTTATGACAACGCGGTTGATGTAGTCGTACGTCTTCACGGCCCGACCGATCAAGCACCGAAACTACGGCACCTTCGAGTTCTAGCACACGTTCAGCTCGATGACGATCCCCGGACTTCGATCCAGCAAAGTGTCGGGGAAGAGTTCCGTCAGCACGACGGCGTGGTGACGATCTTGATGTTCAACTGTCATAGGGCTTCGCCTAAGCACCACTACAATATTATCGAAGACTATGGTGGAAGGGGGCACCGCACACGGCTAAGAGAACGATCTTAGAGATCAACTTGTGTGTCTAGGGGTGCCCCCTGCCCCCGTATATAAAGGAGCCAAGGGGGGGTACGGTCGACCCTAGGAGGAGGCGCGCAGGAGGAGTCCTACTCCTACCGGGAGTAGGACTCCCCCCTTCCCCTAGTTGGATTAGGACTTGGGGAAGAAGGAAGAGAGGGAAGAAAGGAAAGGGGGGGCGCCACCCCCCTCCTTGTCCAATTCGGACTTGGGGGGGGGGGGGAAGGGGCGCGCGGCAGCCCCTAGGCCTCCTCTCCTCTTCCTCCACTAGGCCCATTAAGGCCCATTAGGTTACCGGGGGGTTCCGGTAACCTCCCGGTACTCCGGTAAAATGCCGATTTCACCCGGAACACTTCCGATGTCCAAACATAGGCTTCCAATACATCAATCTTTATGTCTCGACCATTTCGAGACTCCTCGTCATGTCCGTGATCACATCCGGGACTCCGAACTAACTTCGGTACATCAAAATATATAAACTCATAATGAAACTGTCATCGTAACGTTAAGCGTGCGGACCCTACGGGCTCAAGAACAATGTAGACATGACCGAGACATGTCTCCGGTCAATAACCAATAGCGGAACCTGGATGCTCATATTGGCTCCTACATATTCTACGAAGATCTTTTATCGGTCAGACCGCATAACAACATACGTTGTTCCCTTTGTCATCGGTATGTTACTTGCCCGAGATTTGATCGTCGGTATCTTAATACCTAGTTCAATCTCGTTACCGGCAAGTCTCTTTACTCGTTTCGTAATACATCATCTCACAACTAACTCATTAGTTGTAATGCTTGCAAGGCTTATGTGATGTGCATTACCGAGAGGGCCCAGAGATACCTCTCCGACAATCGGAGTGACAAATCCTAATCTCGAAATACGCCAACCCAATAAGTACCTTTGGAGACACCTGTAGAGCACCTTTATAATCACCCAGTTACGTTGTGACGTTTGGTAGCACACAAAGTGTTCCTCCGGCAAATGGGAGTTGCATAATCTCATAGTCATAGGAACATGTATAAGTCATGAAGAAACCAATAGCAACATACTAAACGATCGAGTGCTAAGCTAACGGAATGGGTCAAGTCAATCACATCATTCTCCTAATGATGTGATCCCATTAATCAAATAACAACTCTTTGTCTATGGTTAGGAAACATAACCATCTTTGATTAACGAGCTAGTCAAGTAGAGGCATACTAGTGACACTCTGTTTGTCTATGTATTCACACATGTATTATCTTTCCGGTTAATACAATTCTAGCATGAATAATAAACATTTATCATGAAATAAGGAAATAAATAATAACTTTATTATTGCCTCTAGGGCATATTTCCTTCAATGATACTTCCCATTGTGACCAGCTGTTAGGGCATATTTCTCCCTAAATGATTTTGGTGATTGATGACAATGTGCTCGCGGACTAATCATGTGCATTGAGCATTTCAGACTTTCAAGCATATGGCACAAGACGATTTGTGCCCCTCGGAGTTTCAAGTAAAGACGGTTTTTCTTTCCTGCGGTTCTTTTTTGGTGGACTAGAGTCGTAGGAAAAATCGTACTATCAAGAGGGGGTCTGCGGTGGGGCCATGGTACAGGAGATGGTGCCCGCTTCTTGTGGCAAAAGTGAGGACACAGGTGGCCAACAGAAGATCTGTGAGAGAAGGATTGCTCATGCACGCCTGGACTAATGACATCGGAGGAGACCTAGATACGGAAGGGCTGGCGCAGTACATCAGGCTATGGGAAAAGCTGATAGAGTACAGTTGCATCAGGATGAGGAGGATAGGCCAATTTGGTCTTGGAACTCTATCGGAAAGTACACAGTAGCCTCGGCGTACAAAATGATGTGTGAAGGGGGGATTAGATTTCAGTCGGCGACAACAATATGGAAGTGATGGGCTCCTCTCGGATGCAAAATATTCATGTGGTTGGTTGTCTTGTACAGGCTTTGGACACCGGGTAGGAGGGCTCAGCATTGACTGCAGGATACGACCTCACCATGCTATCTATGCGAGCAGGAGGAGGATACAGTGGACCACATATTGATGCATTGTGTTTTTGCCAGACAGGTCTCACTGGTGCACGTCGCTCCTAAACAAACGGTTTTTAACCCCTTTCTGCGTCGACATATGGAACCGTCACCAAGTGAGTGTGGGCGATAGGGGGTCCTTCCCACATGACCTAAAAACCGTCGGGGACATACCCTCCTAGCACACACGTTCTGAAAAATGAGGTCGTGTGCGACCGGCGAGCACGCAAATACGGAAATACGTATAGTATAGCTAAAAAATACAATTATACGGCGAAATTGTTTCCAGACGCTGTTGGGGAACGTAGCAATTTTAAAAAATTTCCTACGCACACGCAAGATCATGGTGATGCATAGCAACGAGAGGGTAGAGTGTTGTCTACATACCCTCGTAGACCGAAAGCGGAAGCGTTAGCACAACGCGGTTGATGTAGTCGTACATCTTCACGGCCCGACCGATCAAGCACCGAAACTACGGCACCTCCGAGTTCTAGCACACGTTCATCTTGATGACGATCCCCGGACTCCGATCCAGCAGAATGTCGGGGAAGAGTTCCATCAGCACGACGGTGTGGTGACGATTTTGATGTTCTACTATCGCAGGGCTTCGCCTAAGCACCACTACAATATTATCGAGGACTATGGTGAAGGGGGGCACCGCACACGGCTAAGAGATCAATGATCAACTGTTGTGTCTTTTGGGGTGCCCCCTGCCCCCGTTTATAAAGGAGCAAGGGAGGAGGAGGCCGGCCCTAGGAGGGGGCGCGCCAAGTGTGGAGTCCTACTAGGACTCCCTAGTCCTAGTAGGATTCCACCTCCCATATGGAATAGGAAAAGAGGAAGGGAAAAGGAGAAGGAAGGAAGGGGGCGCCCCCCTTCCCTAGTCCAATTCGGACCAGACCAAGGGGAGGGGTGTGGCCACCCTTCAGGCCCTTTTCCTTCTTTCCCATATGGCCCAATAAGGCCCAATACGTATTCCCGTAACTCTCCGGTACTTCGAAAAATACCCGAATCACTCAGAACCTTTCCGATGTCCGAATATAGTCATCCAATATATCGATCTTTACGTCTCGACCATTTTGAGACTCCTCGTCATGTCCCCGATCTCATCCGGGACTCTGAACTCCTTCGGTACATCAAAACTCATAAACTCATAATATAACTGTCATCCAAACTTTAAGCGTGCGGACCCTACGGGTTCGAGAACTATGTAGACATGACCGAGACACGTCTCCGGTCAATAACCAATAGCGGAACCTGGATGCTCATATTGGCTCCCACATGTTCTATGAAGATCTTTATCGGTCAAACCGCATAACAACATACGTTGTTCCCTTTGTCATGGGTATGTTACTTGCCCGAGATTCGATCGTCGGTATCTCAATACCTAGTTCAATCTCGTTACCGGCAAGTCTCTTTACTCGTTCTGTAATACATCATATCGCAACTAACTCATTAGTTGCAATGCTTGCAAGGCTTAAGTGATGTGCATTACCGAGAGGGCCCAAAGATACCTCTCCGACAATCGGGGTGACAAATCCTAATCTCGAAATATGCCAACCCAACAAGTACCTTCGGAGACACCTGTAGAGCACCTTTATAATCACTCAGTTACGTTGTGACGTTTGGTAGCACACAAAGTGTTTCTCCGGTAAACGGGAGTTGCATAATCTCATAGTCATAGGAACATGTATAAGTCATGAAGAAAGCAATAGCAACAAACTAAATGATCAAGTGCTAAGCTAACGGAATGGGTCAAGTCAATCACATCATTCTCCTAATGATGTGATCCCGTTAATCAAATGACAACTCATGTCTATGGTTAGGAAACATAACCATCTTTGATCAACGAGCTTGTAAGTAGAGGCATACTAGTGACACTTTGTTTGTCTATGTATTCACACATGTATTATGTTTCCGGTTAATACAATTCTAGCATGAATAATAAACATTTATGATGATATAAGGAAATAAATAATAACTATATTATTGCCTCTAGGGCATATTTGCTTCAGTCTCCCACTTGCACTAGAGTCAATAATCTAGTTCACATTGCCATGTGATTTAACATCAATAGTTCACATCACCATGTGATTAACACCCATAGTTCACATTGTCATGTGACCAATACCCAAAGAGTACTGAGGTGTGATCATGTTTTGCTTGTGAGAGAAGTTTAGTCAACAGGTCTGCCACATTCAGATCCGTATGTATTTTGCAAATTTCTATGTCAACAATGCTCTGCACGGAGCTAATCTAGCTAATTGCTCCCACCTTCAATATGTATCCAGATTGAGACTTAGAGTCATCTGGATCAGTGTCAAAACTTGTATCGACGTAACCCTTTACGACGAACCTTTTGTCACCTCATAATCGAGAAACATATCCTTATTCCACTAAGGATAATTTTGACAGATGTCCAATGATCTACTCCTAGATCACTATTGTACTCCCTTGCCCAAACTCAGGGCAGGGTATACAATAGGTCTGGTACACAACATGGCATACTTTATAGAACCTATGGCTGAGGCATAGGGAATGACTTTCATTCTCTTTCTATCTTTTGTCGTGGTCGGGTTTTGAGTCTTACTCAACTTCACACCTGGTAACACATGCAAGAACTCCTTCTTTGACTGTTCCATTTTGAACTACTTCAAAATCTTGTCAAGGTATGTACTCATTGAAAAAATTATCAAGCGTCTTGATCTATCTCTATAGATCTTGATGCTCAATATGTAAGCAGCTTCACCGAGGTCTTTCTTTGAAAAACTCCTTTCAAACACTCCTTTATGCTTTGCAGAATAATTCTACATTATCTCCGATCAACAATATGTCATTCACATATACTTATCAGAAATGTTGTAGTGCTCCCACTCACTTTCTTGTAAATACAGGCTTCACCGCAAGTCTTTATAAAACTATATGCTTTGATCAACTTATCAAAGCATGTATTCCAACTCTGAGATGCTTGCACCAGTCCATAGATGGATCGCTAGAGCTTGCATATTTTGTTAGTACCTTTAGGATTGACAAAACCTTCTGGTTGCATCATATACAACTTTTATTTAATAAATCTATTAAGGAATGCAGTTTTGTTTATCCATTTGCCAGATTTCATAAAATGCGGCAATTTCTAACATGATTCGGACAGACTTAAGCATAGATACGAGTGAGAAATTCTCATCGTAGTTAACACCTTGAACCTGTCGAAAACCTTTTTGCGACAATTCTAGGCTTTGTAGATAGTAACACTACTATTAGTGTCCTTCCTCTTGAAGATCCATTTAATCTCAATGGCTCGCCGATCAATGGGCAAGTCAATCAAAGTCCATACTTTGTTCTCATACATGGATCTTATCTCATATTTCATGGCCTCAAGCCATTTAGCGGAATCTGGGCTCATCATCGCTTCCTCATAGTTCGTAGGCTCGTCATGGTCAAGTAACATGACCTCCAGAACATGATTACTGTACCACTCTGGTGCGGATCTCACTCTGGTTTACCTACGAGATTCGGTAGTAACTTGATCTGAAGTTACATGATCATCATCATTAGCTTCCTCACTAATTGGTGTAGTAGTCACAGGAACAGATTTCTATGATGAACTACTTTCCAATAAGGGAGAAGGTACAATTACCTTATCAAGTTCTACTTTTCTCCCACTCACTTCTTTCGAGAGAAACTCCTTTAGAAAGTATCCATTCTTAGCAATGAATGTCTTGCCTTCGGATCTGTGATAGAAGGTGTACCCAACAGTTTCTTTTGGGTATCCTATGAAGATTTACTTCTCCGATTTGGGTTCGAGCTTATCATGTTGAAAACTTTTTCACATAAGCATCGCAGTCCCAAACTTTAAGAAACGACAGCTGAGGTTTCTCGCCGAACCACAGTTCATATGGTGTCATCTCCACGGATTTAGATGGTGCCCTATTTAATGTGAATGTAGCCGTCTCTAATGCATAACCCCAAAATGATAGTGGTAGATCGGTAAGAGACATCATAGATCGCACTATATATAATAAAGTATGGTTATGACGTTCAGACACACCATTACACTGTGGTGTTCCAGGTGGCATGAGTAGTGAAACTATTTCACATTGTTTTAACTGAAGGCCAAACTCGTAACTCAAATATTTTACTTCTGCAATCATATCGTAGAAACTTTTATTTTTGTTACGATGATTCTCCACTTCACTCTGAAATTCTTTGAACTTTTCAAATGTTTTAGACTTGTGTTTCATCAAGTAGATATACTCATATCTGCTCAAATCATCTGTGAAGATCAGAAAATATTGATACCTGCCGTGAGCCTCAATATTCATCGGACCACATACATCAGTATGTATGATTTCCAACAAATCTGTTGCTCGCTCCAATGTTCCGGAGAACAGAGTCTTAGTCATCTTGCCCATGAGGCATGGTTTGCAAGCATCAACTAATTCATAATCAAGTGATTCCAAAAGCCCATCATCATAGATTTTCTTCATGTGCTTTACACCGATATGACCTAAATGGTAGTGCCACAAATAAGTTGCACTATCATTATTAACTTTGCATCTTTTGGTTTAAATATTATGAATATGTGTATCACTACGATTGAGATCCAACGAACCATTTTCATTGGGTGTGTAACCATAGAAGGTTTTATTCATGTAAACAGAACAACAATTATTCTCTAACTTACATGAATAACCGTATTGCAATAAACATGATCCAATCATATTCATGCTCAACGCAAACACTAAATAGCATTTATTTTAGGTTTAACACTAATCCCGAAAGTATAGGGAGTGTGCGATGATGATCATATCAATCTTGGAACCATTTCCAATACACATCGTCACTTCACCCTTAACTAGTCTATGTTCATTCTGCAACTCCCGTTTCGAGTTACTATTCTTAGCAACTGAACTAGTATCAAATACTGAGGGGTTGCTATAAACACAAGTAAAGTACACATCAATAACATGTATATCAAATATACCTATGTTCACTTTGCCATCCTTCTTATCCGCCAATTACTTGGGGTAGTTCCGCTTCCAATGACCAGTCCCTTTGCAGTAGAAGGACTCAGTTTCAGGCTTAGGTCCAGACTTGGGTTTTTTTCACTTGAGCAACAACTTTTTTGCCGTTCTTCTTGAAGTTCCCCTTTCTTCCCTTTGCCCCTTTACTTGAAACTAGTGGTTTTTGTTTACCATCAACACTTGATGCTTTTCTTGATTTCTACTTTCGTCGATTTCAGCATCACGAAGAGCTTGGGAATCATTTCCGTTATCCCTTGCATATTATAGTTCATCACGAAGTTCTACTAACTTGGTGATGGTGACTAGAGAATTTTGTCAATCACTATTTTATCTGGAAGATTAACTCCCACTTGATTCAAGCGATTGTAGTACCCAGACAATCTGAGCACATGCTCACTGATTGAGCTATTCTCCTCCATCTTTTAGCTATAGAACTTGTTGGAGACTTCATATCTCTCAACTCGGGTATTTGCTTGAAATATTAACTTCAACTCCTGGAACATCTCATATGGTCCATGATGTTCAAAACGTCTTTGAAGTCCCAATTCTAAGCCGTTTAAGCATGGTGCACTAAACTATCAAGTAGTCATCATATTGAGCTAGCCAAACGTTCATAACATCTGCATTTGCTCCTGCAATAGGTTTGTCACCTAGCGGTGCATCAAGGACATAATTCTTCTGTGCAGCAATGAGGATAAACCTCAGATCACGGATCCAATCCGCATCATTGCTACTAACATCTTTCAACTTAGTTTTCTCTAGGAACATATCAAAAATAAAACAGGGGAGCTAAACGCGAGCTATTGATCTACAACATAGATATGCTAATACTACCAGGACTAAGTTAATGATAAATTTAAGTTCAATTAATCATATTACTTAAGAACTCCCACTTAGAAAGACATCCCTCTAATCTTCTAAGTGATCACGTGATCCAAATCAACTAAACCATAACTGATCATCACGTGAAATGGAGTAGTTTTCAATGGTGAACATCACTATATTGATCATATCTACTATATGATTCACGCTCGACCTTTCGATCTCCGTGTTCCGAGGCCATATCTGCATATGCTAGGCTCGTCAAGTTTAACCTGAGTATTCCGCGTGTGCAAAACTGGCTTGCACCCATTGTAGATGGACGTAGAGCTTATCACACCCGATCATCACGTGGTGTTTGGGCACGACGAACTTTGGCAACGGTGCATACTCAGGGAGAACACTTTTTATCTTTAAATTTAGTGAGAGATCATCTTATAATGCTACCGTCAATCAAAGCAAGATAAGATGCATAAAAGATAAATATCACATGCAATCAAAATATATGTGACATAATATGGCCATCATCATCTTGTGCCTTTGATCTCCATCTCCAAAGCATCGTCATGATTTCCATCATCACCGGCATGACACCATGATCTCCATCATCTTGATCTATATCAATGTGTCTTCACATGGTCGTCTCGCCAACTATTGCTCTTGCAACTATTGCTATCACATAGCGATAAAGTAAAGCAATTATTTGGCTCTTGCATCTTATGCAATAAAGAAACAACCATAAGGCTTCTGCCAGTTGCCAATAACTTCAACAAAACATGATCATCTTATACAACAACTTATATCTCATCACGTCTTGACCATATCACATCACAACATGCCCTGCAAAAACAAGTTAGACGTCCTCTACTTTGTTGTTGCAAGTTTTACGTGGCTACTACGGGCTTAGCAAGAACCGTTCTTACCTACGCATCTAAACCACAACCATAGTTTGTCAAGTTACTGCTGTTTTAACCTTCTCAAGGACTAGGCGTAGCCACACTCGATTCAACTAAAGTTGGAGAAACTGACACCCGCTAGTCACCTGCGGGCATAGCACGGCGGTAAAACCAGTCTCGCGTAAGCGTATGCGTAATGTCGGTCCGGGCCGCTTCATCCAACAATACCGCCGAACCAAAGTGTGATATGCTGGTAAGCAGTATGACTTATATCGCCCACAACTCACTTGTGTTCTACTCGTGCATATTACATCAACACATAAAACCTAGGCTCGGATGCCACTGTTGGGGAACGTAGCAATTTCAAAAAAATTCCTACGCACACGCAAGATCATGGTGATGCATAGCAATGAGAGGGGAGAGTGTTGTCTACGTACCCTCGTAGACCGAAAGCAGAAGCGTTAGCACAACGCGGTTGATGTAGTCGTACGTCTTCACGGCCCGACCGATCAAGCACCGAAACTACGGCACCTCCGAGTTCTAGCACACGTTCAGCTCGATGACGTTCCCCGGACTCCGCTCCAGCAGAATGTCGGGGAAGAGTTCCGTCAGCATGACAGTGTGGTGACAATTTTGATGTTCTATTGTCGCAGGGCTTCGCCTAAGCACCACTACAATATTATCAAGGACTATGGTGGAGGGGGGCACCGCACACGGCTAAGAGATCAATGATCAACTGTTGTGTCTTTTGGGGTGCCCCCTGCCCTCGTATATAAAGGAGCAAGGGAGGAGGAGGCCGGCCCTAGGAGGGGGCGCGCCAAGTGTGGAGTCCTACTAGGACTCCCTAGTCCTAGTAGGATTCCACCTCCCATATGGAATAGGAAAAGAGGAAGGGAAAAGGAGAAGGAAGGAAGGGGGCGCCCCCCTTCCCTAGTCCAATTCGGACCAGACCAAGGGGAGGGGTGCGGCCACCCTTGAGGCCCTTTTCCTTCTTTCCCGTATGTCCCAATAAGGCCCAATACGTATTCCCATAACTCTCCGGTACTCCGAAAAATACCCGAATCACTCGGAACCTTTCCGATGTCCGAATATAGTCGTCCAATATATCGATCTTTACGTCTCGACCATTTTGAGACTCCTCGTCATGTCCCCGATCTCATCCGGGACTCCGAACTCCTTCGGTACATCAAATCTCATAAACTCATAATATAACTGTCATCGAAACTTTAAGCGTGCGGACCCTACGGGTTCGAGAACTATGTAGACATGACCAAGACACGTCTCCGGTCAATAACCAATAGCGGAACCTGGATGCTCATATTGGCTCCCACATGTTCTACGAAGATCTTTATCGGTCAGACCGCATAACAACATACGTTGTTCCCTTTGTCATCGGTATGTTACTTGCCCGAGATTCGATCGTCGGTATCTCAATACCTAGTTCAATCTCGTTACCGGCAAGTCTCTTTACTCGTTCTGTAATACATCATATCACAACTAACTCATTAGTTGCAATGCTTACAAGGCTTAAGTGATGTGCATTACCGAGAGGGCCCAGAGATACCTCTCCGACAATCGGAGTGACAAATCCTAATCTCGAAATACGCCAACCCAACAAGTACCTTTGGAGACACCTGTAGAGCACCTTTATAATCACTCAGTTACGTTGTGACGTTTGGTAGCACACAAAGTGTTCCTCCGGTAAACGGGAGTTGCATAATCTCATAGTCATAGGAACATGTATAAGTCATGAAGAAAGCAATAGCAACAAACTAAACGATCAAGTGCTAAGCTAACGGAATGGGTCAAGTCAATCACATCATTCTCCTAATGATGTGATCCCGTTAATCAAATGACAACTCATGTCTATGGTTAGGAAACATAACCATCTTTGATCAACGAGCTAGTAAGTAGAGGCATACTAGTGACACTCTGTTTGTCTATGTATTCACACATGTATTATGTTTCCGGTTAATACAATTCTAGCATGAATAATAAACATTTATCATGATATAAGGAAATAAATAATAACTTTATTATTGCCTCTAGGGCATATTTCCTTCAGTCGCAAGTACATCCCACACAGTCAGTCCTCGCTAAACGTTTCCGTTCATATGTACATCCCACACAGTCGCTCCAAGGAAAACATTTGCGCAAGGTGGCGTAACGCAAACAGTTTTGAAGAGAATGTCGTGTGTGATTGTTCATTGATCCAACATGGTATATTCCTAAAAACCGTGTGTGTTGCCTGAGGTCATCGCCCACGGTGGTTTCTCATTAACCGTTTGCAATAGGAAAACCCAATTAGCAGGCTAATTGGCCAATTAGCGGGCTAATTGCCATATTATTAATAATACATTTACTAATCTAATTGACATTCATATTAAGCACATAATATATTCCATTTCCATATTAAGGAAGCAGGATTTCATAATTGAAATACATCAGAGTACAACATGATATAGCTTCAGCACTTAGCTACCCCATTACACAACTGCACCAGCAGCAAGTTTCACATGCAACATTTAGAACCTTTCGAAATTAGCATCTTAGATGGTACATAGAGAGATGCATCTCATCTGGAAAACTGATGAAGCGGAAGGCGAATATTGAGCCTTCATTCATGTTGAAGGTCTTTGCAACTTTGCCAGTGCATGTGGATGATTGACCGTCCATCCTTCGACCTCTTCAGAAACACTTCAATATTGAACTGTGGGTGTTGTATGAAAACTTTCCTCGCCTCCTGACCACAGAGGTGGTTTGAGAGGTAATCATCAGTGAAGCCTGAAAATAAGGATGTGCATAAATATCTTCTCTATATTAGAAATGGGGCAAAGGAATAAAAAAAGGCAAGGTATAATAGTTAGTACCATCTTGTAAACCTCAGTGCTTCCCATTGTTTCCCTACAACACATATAAGGTAGTTAGTTGTCAGGACCCCGATTCCAAGTCACATCGATCTAGCCGGTAACACCTCATATCACTTTGCGGCCTCACGCACGGTATTCCCACGGGTGTCGCCTTACCATGGCCCGGGACCGTTTGCGCCTTTTGGCTCACGTATATGATAGTGTCGCTAGCATCCATATGACAGAGAACCCGGGCCGACATGGCTAGTCGTGAACCCAAAGCGGCACCAACCTATGGGGACATGCATACATGAATCACATCGAGCATGTCGGTCAGCAGCGTGTGAATCCGGGCTGTAGCACTGGGCTAACAGGACTCCGGGAACCCGGGCTGTAGCAGGCTAGGCAGGACTCCGGATGTCACCGTGTGACATTTCCCCGAAGGGACAGACACATGAACGAAGTGAAACACATGCTGGCCAGTCAAGTGTCCTGAGCAGTAGTGCTGGGCCAGCAGGACTCCGGTGAACCGGGCTGTAGCGGACTACTATGGCTCATGGAAGCACAAGACTACATTTCCCCATAAGAGAGGCTACCAAGGATAAATAACTAGGTTGTCGGATCCCACACATACCAAGCATTTCAATCATACACACAATATGCTCGACATGTGTAAATACAACATGGCATCACAACATAACTCTACGAATCAAGTATTTATTCATTAGGCTCCGAGGAGCGAGATATTACAAACATGGGTCTCATGACCCAACATTCACAGCATACAAGTCAAAGCACATGCGGAGGCTTAACTTGTCTGAGTACAGACAACTAAAAATGAAGAAGGCTGAGGAGCCTGACTATCTACAAGACCGTCCCAAGGGTACAAGATCGTAGCTGAGGTAACAAGCTAAATGTCGAAGTCCACGTGGAACTACTAGCGAGACTGAAGTCTCTCTGTAAAACATAAATTAAGCAAACGTGAGTACAAATGTACCCAGCAAGACTTACGTCAGAACTAGCTATATATGCATCGGTATGAACAATGGGGGTGGTGGATTTTGACTGCAGCATGCCAGCTTTGACTCAGTGGCTATCCTGAACTACGACTGCAAGTAACTCTTTTGAGGTGGCGCACACGAGTCCACATATTCACCATATCAATACACCACTATTGATCCGCTCCCGTCTCCCTACGAGAACGCCATCCATAGCACTCACGCTTATCTTGCGCATTTTAGAGTATCCACTTTCACTTGTCTATGAACTATGCAAGGGGTCCAAGTTTCCATATCCAAGGAATCCGGCTATTCAAATAGATAAGGATAACCCTGCAGGGGTGTACTTCTTCACACACGCTCTCGCCACTTACCACCATGTACACATCGTGTATCTCGGCAACCTTCAAGCGGAAGCCTGGCGAGGGAGTCGGCCACGACCTGACTAACCAACAAGTCTCTAGTCCAGGTTTATCGCCTATTCGGGTTCCATCCGCAAGGAGATCCGGCCGGGGTGTCGCTCACGGCCCCAAACGATGTGAGCAGGGTTCCCAAGCCCACCATCCGGGTGCCACTTGGTACACCGTGCCACTATGCCTAGTCTGTCCCAAGCCCACCTGTACCGGGTGCCACTTAGTAGACTACTAGCACTACCTACAAACACCAGAAACTAGTTGTAACTCCTGGACATATATCAGGTTGATTAATAAGTCGAGAGGGGCACTTAAGCATTCCAATGTGTGGTAGTAACTGTTCATGGATCACAAACACAGAACTCAGTTCCTGAGGACGGTTTCAATGAGACAACCCACCATGTACTCCTACATGGCCTCTCACCGCTACCTTTACCAAATCGTGTTCACACACTTAGCTCTCAACAGTAGGACATGTTCACCACATTCCAATTCATCCCCGATGAACCAGACCTGACTCAACTCTAAGCAGTAGAAGGCATGACAACAAGCATAAATGAGTAGGCACACCAGGGCTCAAACAACTCCTACTCATGCTAGTGGGTTTCATCTATTTACTGTGGCAATGACAGGTCATGCAGAGGAAAGGGGTTCAACTACCGCAACATGTAACAGTTGAACCGTTGGTGTCCTAATGCAGTAAAAGAGAGCAGGAGCGAGAGAGTGGGATTGTATCAGAATGAACAAGGGGTTTTTGCTTGCCTGGCACTTCTGAAGATAATATAGCTCTTCATCAGTGTCATCGATCACGTCGTCGGAAACATCGTCTATTGAGAGGGGATGGTTGCCGGCAAACAGAGGACACAATCAATGAAATGCACAATATGATGCATGATCATTACATGGCAATATGATGTTAATGGAGCTAATGCAACTAGCAACACAATTAGATGAAGTTGGTTTGAACCCAAAGTTCAAATTCAAACTCCACATGTGGTTATTTAAATACCATTCATTTGATTTGTCCTAAACAGTGGCCTTAAGTTGTTCTAACATGCATGAAAATGGTACAGATGGATAGATTGGATTTTTCTGATAATTTTTCATATATAATTTATTTCATTTGGAGTTACGGTTTACTTTCTATGAATTTTTGAAGTTTATACTATTTTCTGGAATTTCCCGAGTAAGAATAAATCCAGAAAAACCTATTACTACGTCAGCATTGCATCATGCTAACCTCAGCAGGTCAACAGGCGCCGTCCAGGTCAAACCTGACCAGTGGGGACCACTGGTCAGTGACACATCTAACTAACAGCGTTAGTTAGTGTTAGATCAAGCACTAATCTAGGTTAATTAGCTCTAACTAAACCTAACTAAGAATTAACAGGGACGGTCCCACGCGTCAGTGACCCTGGGGGGTCAAACCCGGGTCAACTCACCGGAGTTGACCCGTGGCTCGTCGCCGGCGGAGCCAGAGACGGCGGAGGGCGCCGAGTTTCGCCCTCCGGCGACCAAAAGAGTGGCGGAGGGGCTCTACGAGACACCCAGGCTCGCGCGCATCCATTGCGGCCAGCGACAGCAGCTGGGGTGCACTACAGCGATGGCGGCGATGGCAACTGCGGCGGCCGGAGTTACGGGTTCAAGCGGGGCGAGGGCTGGCTAAGGGGCTCACTAAGCTCCTGAAGATGCTAGGAGCACGGTGCCGTGCTCGGTTTCGAGCTTCAGTGGCTGCAGTGACGGCGGCGACATCGCCGGCGGCGTGGAATTCTCGGCGAAGACGGGGCTATGGCCTAGAGGTCGAAAGCAACCAGGGGAGAAGGGGGAGACGACTCGGGGGCTCACCGTGAGTTCGTTTGGAGGGTCAGTGGGCTCGAGGGCGGCCGGAGTGCAACGAATCGACGGCAAGGGGCTCGGGTGCCCAAGGTTGAAGATGACCGCGATGACGATGAAGCAGGGCCTCCTGGCGTCTAGTAGCTCGATTGGGAGGACGAGGAGGTTCTGGCGGTTCTTCTGGACTCGGCGGAAGGGTGAGGGGTGCCCGGTGGCCGCGGTGGTGCTTGTCGGCGGCGACGGGTGTGTTCAGTGGTGCTGCGCGGAGAAAGCAGAGGAGGGGAAGAGGTCCATGGGGGAGAGGGAAGAGGTGCAGGGGGTGCCGGGCATCTCCAGGCGAGCAGGTGGACTCGCGGGGACGCTGCCAGCGCGAAGCAGGAGGTGGAGGCCTCCCAGCGCGCGCGTGCGTCTTCGCCTCTGCCTACTGGCAGAGGAAGACGACGAGCGAGGAGGTAAGTGGGCTGCGCCTAGCTGGGCCGGTCCTGTTGGGCCACCAGGTAAGTGGACCAGGTGAGTTCTGTTCTTTTTAATTTTTCTGTTCTGTTTCCCTTTTCATTTTATTTTGCCACTGTTTTCAAATTCAAAATAATTTCAAACAGTGCCAAAACATTCTGAGATATTTTATGTTACCTCTCTGGACTATTCCAAAAGTACATAAAACATTTCAAAGCATTTGAAAATATATTCATTATATATTATGAATATATCCCCAAATTCAAATAGATTACTGATTTAAATTCAGAGACCAAATAATTCCTTAAAAATGTTCCAGAATTTTGGTTTGATATATAACTCTTGCCAAAATTCACAAAACTATTTTTAGGGCATTTTGGATTCACAGAATGCAATTTAAAGGGTGCTTGCCCTTCTTTTAATCAGATTTCTGAGGTTTCAACAATCCTCAATTAAAGTTTCAGAAATTTGGACATGATGCAGGATGCTCTCAAATGCAACTAATACAAGCAAAGCCTAGGGTTGTGACAACTCACCCCCACTAAACAAGAATCTCGTCCCGAGATTCAAGACGTGAGGTAAGAAGACAAAGGGGACACAAAGCTAACACGATCTTCACGATCCGTATTGCACCTCTTGAAGATGTTGATTTGTTACATCGTATTGATCTTGACGTCCTTCCCTTTGAGGTCTTCACCAAAACTCTACGACCAAAGGAACGGTAAATCTACAAGGATCGATCTTCTCCAAGATCGAGCAACTCACGGAATAAGACATAAAAACATCTCTCGAGCTGAGACACGAGGCACACATCCAAATGGATGGAGTGAAACAGATGACAAAGGTTCACTAGGTAGACAACAATTCCACACTTAAGAAGGTGGTGAACAGTTGTCAACGTAGCGAGGAGTTGAGTTGCCATAATACCATAACGAGACATCTTAGAAGAGGTGACTCGTAGATATATCCCCTTAAGTGGCAAAAAGAATTACCTTGATTCAGAGATCATAGAAACTCTTTATACCAACCTAAGGCTAATCACAACAATCGCTTGGCGGAGTGCGAAGGAATGACATGCCAGACTAGAATGGATGATGTGGATTACCTTGTTGAAGACAATGCAAGGAATAATTCTGGTAGTTGGGGAGGAACCCCATCAGTAGAGAGTGAATCCACTGTTTGAAAGGGTTATAGCATAACCGAGGAAACTGAGAGCAATCCCAGTTAGTGCCGATGATAACACCTAGCGCTTGTGCGTGATCTCAAGAACTTGAGCATTTCCATATTCATCAAGGTTTTACCAATATCTGTGTCAAGGATCTTGGCAACACAATGTACTACCATGATGAACAGTGATGGATGGTGCAGATGCAAAGGAATATAACCTTCTCATATTTCACATTAGCGGGGCCAAGGGAACAAAGTCTGGATGATCGACCGAGAGACATATAGCACTCCGCTTCTAATGTTCTCCTTGATGTGCTAGTGTATCCCATTCATAGATATGGTTTGATATATAGAACATCAAGTAAAAGGTCGGACTTCGGGAGCACAAGAATCTGTAAGGATTAACTACGGAGGTAAATCCTACGAAATCCTCATAGGGAGGTGGCCAACTTTCTTCAATCGAGATACTACAATAATAGGTCTTCCGGCTGGATGTGTTGGCCACGACATCCACTTTACCGGTTATTGAGAGACCAATATTATAGTTCTTGGAAAATGCTCCAACCATCATATCTGCTTGAGATTCAGATCTGGTTGGTGTCAGGATATTCTAGACTCACCGAGTCTAGAAAGGAAAATGAAAGTTTGCAACACAAATCGACGAGACGACGTTGCGAGATTCTCGGGGAATGAACTGCGATAGCAAGCTCCAGAACATGAGCTGGTTCTGCTACAACATGTGAACACGTTGTCCCAGACAAGTATGACCACATGGTAGTCTTATAATAAAACACTACCGAGTTCTGGTGGGGAACCATCATTGAGGATATCAAAATCTTGTGCATGACCTAGGATAGCACAACAACTCCTTTTCCTGGAACAGGTCAATCAGTGGCTTAGTGTGCTATGGAATTCATATGGAATGAAGATGATCAGTCTATCAGACCATGGAATACTTCGCACGTGCATGACTGACTTGAGATGATTCCAGAGGAAGCAAAACTAACTTTCTCGAACTCACGGCGGCAACTTGCACCAATTGCACGTGAATCAGAGGAAGTCACTTCTTTGATCCAACATATGCTTCATGAGCTAGCATGAAGAGATGCTTTCAAAAGTTTCCAACACTCACTTAATGTTCAACAAAATCATGGAGAGGACATGGATGTTGTCGATGGGCTCAACAACAATTCATCCAAGTTTCCATATAAATGGAATTCCATAATTAAGTGAACACGGTGATAGCATTGGTCAGACCCAAAGAATATAATGATGTATGCTCGAGGAATCAACCACGAGTAAGACAACATTACGAATATCGTTGGTTCTGATTTGATTTGACGATAGCCCACACTCAAATCAAAGTTTGGGTAAGACAATAGCACCGACAATTCATCACGAGGATCAATTGATGAAGATATCATCTTTCTTCAACACACACGCACACACACGCAAGATATCCCTTTGGAATGAACTGAGTCGGACAAGATTTTATCTTTCAACTCTCCAAGTTGTTGTTTAGCTTAACTAACTTGCTCAGGGTATCCGACACAGATTCTTGGAGAAAGGATGGTTTGGAGGAAAACCAACATGATCACGAACTCAACATAGCGGTCAGGTGACAACCTGGTAATACTTCCGAGAAGATATTCGGAACATCACGAACCACCGATATGTTACTAAGCTCGAGAACAATCTTGCTTTTCAGGGCAAGACAATGTGATCAAGAGAGTGATGGATTGACACACTCCTAACTCATTGATCGAAGAGTGCACCAGAAACAAGGATTAGGTAGCACAATCTACCTTAGAATGATGATTCAATAACCAACATGCTAAGAATGAAGTTATTGTCCTTTAACTACCAAGCAACGGGGTTGCTAGGAGTATTGATTTCACACATCACGATTCACTTGTCGACATTCCGGTTGCAACAACACGGAAACCGAGAAATGAATAATGATGGAGAGAGTATCACTACGTCAAGAATTCATGAGAGATGTTGCAATTCCTATGACAATCCTGGCATAAAGGGGGTAATACTCCGAGGTAGAACAAAACAAAAGCTGGATTGGCATTTTGATCTGCGGAATACAACTACTTTGACCAGTCCAAGAAATGGATGAGGTGCCGGAGTTTGTTTCTCCTAGTCATTCCGGAATAGAATGGCTCGATGGACCACAAAAATAATAGGCATCGATAACACGAATGCATGACATAAACTTGGCTATCAACTGATAGACAAGGATCGAAATACAACTACAGAGGGACAACTCAAAGGAACATATATCTTTCTAAGTTGTGGATGCATAGGTTAGTATGTCGAACAAGTTCAACATATTTCTTCCGGATAACCCATGCTGAAGAGGAAGGACTGGCAGATTTACAATATAGAATGGAGAACTCATTGAGAGCGCTTTTGTTGTGATCTTTCGGTTCAAAAGAACTTCTGCTAAGAATGGTTCATGGTATTTGGAAGAAGGAAATACCATGGACCTCGAGGACTATCGCAAAGGTTACTAATAACCTAAAGGAACGAGCAAACACTATCAACATGAGGTAGGTGGGGTGAATCTCGGGTTAAAGAACCCAGGAATAGAATGCCTGCTAACTAAATGGCATCACGGGATTCTTTCAAGAATGACGGCCAGAATCATCACACTGGGAACACAAATCATGGCTAGCGTACTAGGTGGTACTCTAAGACACCAAGGGTCATAATGATAGCTCCAACGTATACGTCGAGGCAATAGAGTACCTCAACTTGCTGAATAGTGTGGTTAATCTGGCCCAAAGGAACATCGGAAACAGGAGGAATGGATTGCAAATGCATCAGACTATTTAGAAACCTGGAATGACTCGGATAGCATAACGGCTATAAATGTTCGAAAATATTTGAGACATCATACAAAATGGTGGCATAACCACTCGATCATCATAAAATCAAGGTTCTGAGATCAACTATGAATACACGGAAATAATAGGAACTGAACTGAGGCTTGAATCCAACAATCTTATGGGTCTACTAAATAGTAACACGTGATCCTGATAGAAAGAAGAGAAGGCCTAGTTCCTTAACCCCGTAGGAAAGATAAGATGACTCGGATCAGAAGGCATAAGGGATTAGGAGTAAAAAGACCCTTACATTCCCAACCACAATCAATTCCCTTATATAACTAAAGAATTTCTAGACTCAACTTCGACCAGTTTGGCTTGGTAAACCTACAGGCAGTCAGGCTCTGATACCAAAGTCGTCAGGACCCCGATTTCAAGTCACATCGATCTAGCCGGTAACACCTCATATCACTTTGCGGCCTCACGCACGGTATTCCCACGGGTGTCTCCTTACCATGGTCCGGGACCGTTTGCGCCTTTTGGCTCACGTATATGATAGTGTCGCTAGCATCCATATGACAGAGAACCCAGGCCGACATGGCTAGTCGTGAACCCAAAGCGGCACCAACCTATGGGGACAGGCATACATGAATCACATCGAGCATGTCGGTCAGCAGCGTGTGAATCCGGGCTGTAGCACTGGGCTAACAGGACTCCGGGAACCCGGGCTGTAGCAGGCTAGGCAGGACTCCGGATGTCACCGTGTGACATTTCCCCGAAGGGATAGACACATGAACGAAGTGAAACACATGCTGGCCAGTCAAGTGTTCTGAGCAGTAGTGCTGGGCTAGCAGGACTCCGGTGAACCGGGCTGTAGCGGACTACTATGGCTCATGGAAGCACAAGACTACATTTCCCCATAAGAGAGGCTACCAAGGATAAACAACTAGGTTGTCGGATCCCACACATACCAAGCATTTCAATCATACACACAATATGCTCGACATGTGTAAATACAACATGGCATCACAACATAACTCTACGAATCAAGTATTTATTCATTAGGCTCCGAGGAGCGAGATATTACAAACATGGGTCTCATGACCCAACATTCAGAGCATACAAGTCAAAGCACATGCGGAAGCTTAACTTGTCTGAGTACAGACAACTAAAAATGAAGAAGGCTGAGGAGCTTGACTATCTACAAGACCGTCCCAAGGGTACAAGATCGTAGCTGAGGTAACAAGCTAAACGTCGAAGTCCATGTGGAACTACTAGCGAGACTGAAGTCTCTCTGTAAAACATAAATTAAGCAAACGTGAGTACAAATGTACCCAGCAAGACTTACATCAGAACTAGCTACATATGCATGGGTATCAACAATGGGGGTGGTGGAGTTTGACTGCAGCAAGCCAGCTTTGACTCAGTGGCTATCCTGAACTATGACTGCAAGTAACTCTTTTGAGGTGGCGCACACGAGTCCACATATTCACCATATCAATACACCACTATGGATCCGCTCCCGTCTCCCTACGAGAACACCATCCATAGCACTCACGCTTATCTTGCGCATTTTAGAGTATCCACTTTCACTTGTCTATGAACTATGCAAGGGGTCCAAGTTTCCCTATCCGAGGAATCCGGCTATTCGAATAGATAATGATAACCCTGCAGGGGTGTACTTCTTCACACACGCTCTCGCCACTTACCACCATGTACACATCGTGTATCTCGGCAACCTTCAAGCGGAAGCCTGGCGAGGGAGTCGGCCACGACCTGACTAACCAACAAGTCTCTAGTCCAGGTTTATCGCCTATTCGGGTTCCATCCGCAAGGAGATCTGTCGGCATTCTGGGAATGGGGGTCCCCAGACTTGCCTGCCTGCGGCCTGCGGCGTGGCTCAAAGGGGGGCCCAGCACAACCCATCTTCACCAACACAAACTCAAGACCCTCGCAAGGGGCCAAGCCTCGCGGGGTGGACGACACGGAGCTTCCTCAGGCACGACCTCATCAGGCTGGCTCACGAGGAGGCAGAGAGATCAAGGCGGGGTACCTCGCGAGGTGCCCGTGACGCAAGCCATGACGACTCAGGGCGCCAGGCGGGTGCCAGCCCCCGCAGCGTCCTCCTTTCCTCTTTGGTGCAAAGGGGGCAAGCGCAGCCGCGGAGTACCGAGGCATCAGGCAAAGGTTGCCATTTCGGTGCAACGAGACCAAGACTAGGAGGACTACGAGATGGAGGTCACCATGGGGCCCAAGACGGCGTCATCACCAGAGCTTTGCGCAGGTGAAGACTACTTTTGTCAGGATAGCTGATACTTCCTGTCCCCTTTCAAATTAGCCCGCCATTGTTGGCTCCCTTCCCGCTCAATATTTGGGAAGAGGACCAGGGCCTCTATAAATAGGACCAGCCACCCACATGGCAAAGGGTCGACCAGTTGGAAAGAGGGAGAGAGAGAGAAAGGTGTCTGAACTCCTCCCAGCAGTTCATCGCCCCAGCCAAGAACAGACCCTCACGAGGCTGTTCTCCCTTGTATTGTTCATCATCATCAGCCCAAGAGGCAATCCACACACCACACACTGGAGTAGGGTATTACACCACAACGGTGGCCCGAACCAGTATAAACCCTGTGTCCCTTGTGTTGTTCTTTTCATAGCTTTGATCCTAGCGCGGCGGAGGGGTGCAGGTAGGTAGGAGGCGAAATCTCCGCGCGCACTCCGGTGTTCGAACCTCAAGGGTCTGCCGGAACCCGAAATCCGACATTTGGCGCGCCAGGTAGGGGTGCGCCGGAATTCGTCTTCCACCGCTCCGCTCTCCTCCGACCATCACGCTCATGTCTGACGCACGTTGGGCCCGCGCGGAGCGTCGGGCCGCCCTCGCTTCCCGCGTCGCCCAGACAGCCCCTGTCGGCGGGCGTCCTTGCCGTTCCCCATCACCTGCCGTCAACGCCACCACCGGCCCGGCGGGGGACGAGCAGCAAGCATCGTCTCAGCATCCATCCGTGCGCCAAGACGGCCGCACCGTGACTCCCTTACTCGCCCCGGCTGGATCTTCGTCCCGCGCGCTTCGCGCGCCCATGGAGGCTCGGGCTACACTTATCGCGGCAAACGAGCTCCTGCGCTACCGTCCCGTCGACGACGTCTATGAAGAATGGCTCGACCGCGTCGCCGAACTCGTCCGCGCCGCAGGAGGCTCCTCCGTGCCGTCCGCTCCGCTGCACCGCACCCCGCCCCGCGCGGGCGACTAGGCTCCGGCGGCGCCCCGGCCGCCTCCCCCTCAAGAAGACGCCATGGCTCCAAGACGCGTGGCCCCTGGGCGGAACCCGCTCCGTCAGGTGCCAGCGCGGCAAGAGCAGAGCTGCCAAGAAGTCCCTCGCCCGCCAGAAGCTGCCCGGCCACTCCCTGCTCCAGCACGTCGCGACCATCCTCCTGCTCCGGCGCGTGGGGACATGCAGGACCAGGCTCTCCATCACCCAAGGCCTCCCGTGGCCACAGCAGGCTGCCGCGCCTACACCACCGAACTGCGCAGCGTCGCGTGGCCGGGCAAGTTCAAGCCGGACCTGCCTCCTCGCTACGACGGCACGGCCGACCCTGCGGAGTTCCTCCAGCTCTACGAGCTGGGCATCGAAGCTGCCAACGGAGACGAGAAGGTCATGGCGAACTGGTTTCCCATGGCGCTCAAGGACGAGGCCCGCACCTGGCTCCTAAACCTGGCTCCAGGCACAATCTCCTCCTGGGAAGAGATGCGCACCCGCTTCATCGCCAACTTCCAAGGTACTCGCGACCGGCCACCCGCCGTGAGCGACATGCGCCGCATCAAGCAACAACCCGGGGAGACCCTGCAGAAGTACATCCAGCGCTTCAACAACGCATGCCTCAAGATTCCCAAGGTGACTGAAGAGGCCATCATCTCAGCCTTCTCCGACGGCGTGCGCGACGTCAAGATGAAGGAGGAGCTGGCGATGCATGAAGACCTGTGCACTTCTTTGGAGCTGTTCAACTTGGCGAACAAGTGCGCCAGGGCTGAGGAAGGGCGTCTCTCCCTCCTTGAGCTGCCTGCCGCAGACCTAGAAGAGAAGAAGCTCAAGGCCAAGGAAGTGAAGCGCAATGGGGCTGCCGTGCTCGCGGCAGAACCAGACACCAAGCGGGGCAGAGATCAGCCCGAACCTCCCAAGGACAGCCGGTACTGCGTGTACCACGACCTCCACACCCACAACACCAGCGAATGCCAAGAACTCCGAGCCATGCGTGAAGGAAGGATCGGCCGTCGCCCTGACCGTGGTGACCGGGGATACGACCGGGGAGGAGGAAGGAACGCAGGGCGCTGGGAAGACCGTGGCCCGCGCCAGGGGTGGCGCGACCAACCTCGTGAGGATCGCTGGCAAGACCCACCTCGCGAGGGAGGCTGGAGGGATCAGCCTCGCGAGGATCGCCCGCAAGGCAATGCAGGCCTCCCACCGCTGCCGCCGCAACCAAGGAGGAACAAGGACCGCCACCAGGAAGAGGAGGCTGGGGGCTTCCAGGAGCCTCACGCGATCGCCTGCATCCTGGGCGGAGCTCAGGCCCCAGCCTCTCAGCGCATCTTCAAGCAGTTCGCCTGCGAAGTGAATGCAGCCCTGCCCAGGCTCGAAGCCACGCGCCCTCTCAGGTGGTCGGCGTGTGCCATCACCTTCAGCTCAGCAGATCAACTCAAGTGTGCGGCTACAGCCGGAGTCCTCCCGATGCTTTGTTCCCCAATCATCAGCAACGTGGTGGTCACCAAGACCCTCATCGATGGCGGGGTAGGGCTCAACGTCCTGTCCGTAGAGACGTTCAACAACCTCCAAGTGCCCTACAGCCAGCTTCAGCCAACCATGCCCTTCTCCGGTATCACCGACGGCTCCACGGTCCCGATCGGGCAGGTCCGCCTCCCCGTCACCTTCGGGGCACGCGACAACTACCGCACCGAGCTCATCGACTTCGACATCGCACACATCCGCCTGCCGTACAACGCCATCCTCGGGTACCCGGCGCTGGCCAAGTTCATGGCCGTGACTCACCACGGCTACAACGTCCTCAAGATGCCAGGAAGTGGCGGAGTCATCACGGTGCCCTGTGAAGAGAAGGACGCAGTGTGTTCCCTGGAGCGAGCCTTTCAGGCCGCATCACAGGAGGACCCAGATCGCGGAAGTAGGAGGCTTCCCGAGGCCGCCCCCAAGAAGAAGAAGACATCGTCCGACCTGGCCCCTCAGGAGGTAGGCCCCTCTGGGCACGTGCCTGCCCAGGGGGAACCTCCTTCCATCGCATAGGAAAGCGCGCCCGGTGCCCTCCTCAGGCAGGGCTCGGGGGCTCTCCCTTGGAGGGCCACCGACCTAGCAAGGGTCACGAGGGAGGCGCTGGGGCACCACATGGAGGCGTGTTTCGGAGCACGTTTCCCTCAAGAAGGAGCAAGGCAAGGAGATCCAGACCCACAGGAGTTCGTCAGCAAGGCCATTCAGGAGCTACAGGAGTCCAGAGTCATGAGAGGCGCCCGCCGCCTACCAGCAGTGGCTCCCCATCCAGGCGAGGATGGCGGGCTGCGCGTCTGCGTCGACGTACCAGGGCTCAACCAAGTCGCCTCCCTAGAGCGCCTCTGGCCCTCGCGAGTGGGGCGCTGCGGAGGTCCACCCCACAGCTACGTTCGCATGCCTTACGGCTTGCCGAGCGCGGCTGACGCGTACTAGCGCCTCATGAGGGGCATCGTGGAGGCGCAAGATGCCAGGTGCTCCGCAGCCCTGGCGGAGATGAAGATGGCCCGCGAGGAACCGCCAGCGCCTCCGGAGCCTCCCGAGGCCCCTGGGCTTGGGGGCTCATGAGGATCGGCTTCCGCAGCCCACCAAGCCGGCTACACCAACACCCCTTCGTCTTTAGCGTCATCAGGTGACATCTTTCAAGTTTCACTTCCAGCTGGGAGCGCCCCCAGGGCTGCATTATTCCCAGGCCGCGTGGGTCCGTCCCTGCGGCGTGTATCCCTTTTATTTCGCGTCATTAGCTTACCTTGTTGGGGGCACCCCTCGGGCTGCATGATCCCCAAGTCGCTCGGGCCTGACCCAGTGATCTCCGCATCTACTTGAACGAATCCACTCCTTCGCGGCTAATGTGCTTTACCTAGTTGCCTGCTCAGCTGACGCCAACTAATGGAGCTGCTCCCAAACGGCATGACGCTTGCGCATGGGTCCGTCCCTGCAATGCTGATGAACCTGGATGGCTGAGCTCTGGCGCAGCAGCCCCGCATAGCGTCACCTCGTCAAGCCTCCAGTGCCTCACTACCCTTCGGAAGCAACCAACGGCTGACCGTCAATTGTTATGGCAACCCCTTGCTTTTTCTATGGTGGACCTGCAGGACCTCCTGAAGGAGCCGCGTCAGGCGAGGCTCTTGCTGTGTCTCCTTCTCTCTCGTCCGCGCGAACCGCTTGCATGTTAAAGGGGGGGTACCTGAGCATCGCGACTCAGGGCTCTTACTGGCTCTCCAGCCCTCACCCTCTGGCCTTGACCACAGCATCGCGACCTAGCATACCAGCGACGGCTGAGACTCGCTCGAGGGCCGGGACCCGAGGACGTAGAGCAGAAAGGGGAGCAAAGGCGAGAGGGGAGAGACACGCGAGGACTTCGCCGAGCAACCTCGCGCCTGCCGATGCACGGACCCGGCCACACACCAGAGAGCGGCCCCTGATCCTCGAGATAAGTTATCGCCCGGAAGCGCCATCTACCATGGCACCATCCTTGCACCTAACGCTATCCCATGTTAGTGACGTCGCTCCCCTTTCTCACCGAACGACGGCTGCTTGGGCGCCAAAGGGGACCTCCTGAGCATCGCGACTCAGGGGCTCTTACCGGACTCCGGGTCGCTCACCTCCTGGCCTTGACCATGGCATCGCGACCTGGCATACCAGCGACGGCTGAAGCCGCCTTGGGACTGGGACCTGTCGGCGCAGAGCACCAAGCCCTCGTGAGGTTCGAAAGGGAGGACCGAACTAAGATGGGATGAGCAACTCGTGTAAATCTACGGCAAGGGTTATATTAACAAACAGGATCACATGCACCTTACAAGCCCCCACGGGGCGCGCTTTTGGTTCCTCGCAGGGAACAGATCCTAAAGAGACACAAACTACGCGCATCGCTACAAAAGACGCCATCATCAATAGTGGGCCGCCAAGTACCGACGCCAACCCCATCCAGATCAGAGTCGGCGGCGGCCTGACGAGCCTGCCCTGCTCCGGGAGCGGCGCCGGCTCGGGGGCTCGTAGCTGTTGTCGCTCGTCTCCGGAGTCACCAAGGGCTCGCCGGAGTCGCTAGAGCCTCCGATGCCTCCACCGCCTGAGGAGCCGCCAAGGGAGCGATTGGCGAGCCCGGTCCTCGTCACAGCAGGGCCCTGGTCGTCTTCACCAGGGCAGCACTCCACCCGGCGCCCGTCCGCGTCGAAGACCTTGAGGAGCATCACCGAAGCACCGTCGTAGTCCAAGTGGGTAGCGAAGACGCCCCTTGTCCTGCAAACCCGGGCAATCTCTCTCCAGCCCCGGGTCATGTAGACCTCGCCCGGGGCGACGACCGCGACCTCTGCCTCGGTCGCGAGGGTGCTGCAGCGGCGTGCTACAGCCAGAGCTCCAGGGGCTCCCCCTGCGGAATGACGGAGGCGAAGAAGGGAGGAAGACGGATCCAAGACTGAAGAGGAATGGCGACGTGGAGCACGAACTCTTGGGAGGAGCCCTCGGTGTGGACCCCAGGGGGGACGACCCACACCTTCGTGACCCGTCGGCGCCGGCGGCGGCGCCGCCCGTGGCGGTCAGCATCAGCTCCTTCGGGGCCCTCGACGTGGGCGTACAATGGAAGCGGGAACCCCGGCGGCGCCCGCTCGCCCCAAGGCCTCGACACCACCTGAAGGGCCCCCTCCCGGGCCATGGTGGACATGCCGTTTCTTCGGTGGAAGTGGGTCTGGTCCCTCTCGGGGAGCCTTTCCCTTCTCTGCCGACGAGAACCGGCGGATCGGAGCCATCGCAGCAAGACGGAGCAAGAATCAGGAAGAAGGAGAAGCAAGGAGGGATGGACTGGAAGGACGCACGACATTTCGTACTTATAGCCGGTGGAGGCCAACCGCCGACCTCCACGATCGCAGGTAATCATGACCCGTTTTGCATGCAGGGACTTGTCCAATCCGAGAAGTTGCCGAGGCACCGTGGGGAAGTGGAGACGCCCCCGTCCAGTTAACCGCCACGCGGCGCCCAAGGCCGCGGGCTGTTAGGGCCCGCGGCGCTTCGCTCTTGCCCTTCCGCCTCCCTGCACGGCCAAGTCCGGGCGTGCCTTGGGCCCGGGGGCTACTGTCGGCGTTATGGGAACGGGGGTCCCCAGACTTGCCTGCCTGCGGCCTGCGGCGTGGCTCAAAGGGGGGCCCAGCACGGCCCATCTTCACCAACACAAATCAAGACCCTCGCGAGGGGCCAAGCCTCGCGGGGCGGATGACACGGAGCTTCCTCAGGCACGGCCTCATCAGGCTGGCTCACGAGGAGGCGGAGAGATCAAGGCGGGGTACCTCGCGAGGTGCCCGTGACGCAAGCCATGACGACTCAGGGCGCCAGGCGGGTGCCAGCCCGCGCAACGTCCTCCTTTCCTCTTTGGTGCAAAGGGGCAAGCGCAGCCGCGGAGTACCGAGGCATCAGGCAAAGGTTGCCATTTCGGTGCAATGAGACCAAGACCAGGAGGACTACGAGACGGAGGTCACCATGGGGCCCAAGACGGCGTCATCACCAGAGCTTTGCGCAGGCGAAGACTACTTTTGTCAGGATAGCTGATACTTGCTGTCCCCTTTCAAATTAGCCCGCCATTGTTGGCTCCCTTCCCGCTCAATATTTGGGAAGAGGACCAGGGCCTCTATAAATAGGACCAGCCACCCACATGGCAAAGGGTCGACCAGTTGGAAAGAGGGAGAGAGAGAGAAAGGTGGCTGAACTCCTCCCAGCAGTTCATCGCCCCAGCCAAGAACAGACCCTCGCGAGGCTGTTCTCCCTTGTATTGTTCATCATCATCAGCCCAAGAGGCAATCCACACACCACACACTAGAGTAGGGTATTACACCACAACGGTGGCCCGAACCAGTATAAACCCTGTGTCCCTTGTGTTGTTCTTTTCATAGCTTTGATCCTAGCGTGGCGGAGGGGTGCAGGTAGGTAGGAGGCGAAATCTCCGCGCGCACCCCGGTGTTCGAACCTCAAGGGTCTGCCGGAACCCGAAATCCGACAAGATCCGGCCGGGGTGTCGCTCACGGCCCCAAACGATGTGAGCAGGGTTCCCAAGCCCACCATTCGGGTGCCACTTGGTACACCGTGCCACTATGCCTAGTCTGTCCCAAGCCCACCTATACCGGGTGCCACTTAGTAGACTACTAGCACTACCTACAAACACCAGAAACTAGTTGCAACTCCTGGACATATATCAGGTTGATTAATAAGTCGAGAGGGGCACTTAAGCATTCCAATGTGTGGTAGTAACTGTTCATGGATCACAAACACAGAACTCAGTTCCTGAGGACGGTTTCAATGAGACAACCCACCATGTACTCCTACATGGCCTCTCACCGCTACCTTTACCAAATCATGTTCACACACTTAGCTCTCAATAGTAGGACATATTCACCACATTCCAATTCATCCCCGATGAACCAGACCTGACTCAACTCTAAGCAGTAGCAGGCATGACAACAAGCATAAATGAGTAGGCACACCAGGGCTCAAACAACTCCTACTCATGCTAGTGGGTTTCATCTATTTACTGTGACAATGACAGGTCATGCAGAGGAAAGGGGTTCAACTACCGCAGCATGTAACAGTTGAATCGTTGTTGTCCTAATGCAGTAAAAGAGAGCAGGAGCGAGAGAGTGGGATTGTATCGGAATGAACAAGGGGATTTTGCTTGCCTGGCACTTCTGAAGATAATATAGCTCTTCATCAGTGTCATCGATCATGTCGTCGGAAACATCGTCTATTGAGAGGGGATGGTTACCGGCAAACAGAGAAGGACACAATCAATGAAATGCACAATATGATGCATGGTCATTACATGGCAATATGATGTTAATGGATCTAATGCAACTAGCAACACAATTAGATGAAGTTGGTTTGAACCCAAAGTTCAAATTCAAACTCCACATGTGGTTATTTAAATACCATTCATTTGATTTGTCCTAAACAGTGGCCTTAAGTTGTTCTAACATGCATGAAAATGGTACAGATGGATAGATTGGATTTTTCTGATAATTTTTCATATATAATTTATTTCATTTGGAGTTATGGTTTATTTTCTATGAATTTTTGAAGTTTATACTATTTTCTGGAATTTCCTGAGTAAGAATAAATCCAGAAAATCCTATTACTGCATCAGCATTGCATCATGCTGACCTCAGCAGGTCAACAGGCGCCGTCCAGGTCAAACTTGACCAGTGGGGACCACTGGTCAGTGACACATTTAACTAACATTGTTAGTTAGTGTTAGATCAAGCACTAATCTAGGTTAATTAGCTCTAACTAAACCTAACTAAGAATTAACAGGGGCGGTCCCACGCGTCAGTGACCCTGGGGGGTCAAACAAGGGTCAAACCCGGGTCAACTCGCCGGAGTTGACCCGTGGCTCGTCGCCGGCGGAGCCAGAGACGGCGTAGGGCGCCGGGTTTCGCCCTCCGGCGACCAGAAGAGCGGCGGAGGGGCTCTACTAGACGCCCAGGCTCGTGCGCATCCATTGCGGCCAGCGGCAGCTGCTGGGGTGCACTACAGCGACGACGGCGGCCAGAGCTACGGGTTCAAGCGGGGCGAGGCCACAGAGGACGAGAGGGCTGGCTAAGGGGCTCACTGAGCTCGGCGTGGAATTCTCGGCCAAGACGGGGCTATGGCCTAGAGGTCGAAAGCGACCAGGGGAGAAGGGGGAGACGACACGGGGGCTCACCATGAGTCCGTTTGGAGGGTCAGTGGGCTCGAGGGCGGCCGGAGTGCAGCGAATCGACGGTGAGGGGCTCGGGTGCCCGAGGTTGAAGATGACCGCGATGACAATGAAGCAGAGCCTCCTGGCGTCTAGTAGCTCGATTGAGAGGACGAGGAGGTTCTGGTAGTTCTTCTAGACTCGACGGAAGGGTGAGGGGTGCCCGATGGCCGCGGTGGTGCTCGTCTGCGGCGGCGGGTGTGTTCGGTGGTGCTGCGCGGAGAAAGCAGAGGAGGGGAAGAGGTCCAGGGGGAGAGGGAAGAGGTGCAGGGGGGTGTCGGGCGTCTCCAGGCGAGCAGCTGGACTCGCGGGGACGCTGCCAGCGCGAAGCAGGAGGTGGATGCCTCCCAGCGTGCGCGTGCGTCTTCGCCTCTGCCTACTGGCAGAGGAAGACGACGAGCGAGGAGGTAAGTGGGCTGGGCCTAGCTGGGCCGGTCCTGTTGGGCCACCAGGTAAGTGGACCAGGTGAGTTCTGTTCTTTTTAATTTTTCTGTTCTGTTTCCCTTTTCATTTTATTTTGCCACTGTTTTCAAATTCAAAATAATTTCAAACAGTGCCAAAACATTCTGAGATATTTTATGTTACCTCTCTGGACTATTCCAAAAGTACATAAAACATTTCAAAGCATTTGAAAATATATTCATTATATATTATGAATATATCCCCAAATTCAAATAGATTATTGATTTAAATTCAGAGACCAAATAATTCCTTAAAAATGTTCCAGAATTTTGGTTTGATGTATAACTCTTGCCAAAATTCACAAAACTATTTTTAGGGCATTTTGGATTCACAGAATGCAATTTAAAGGGTGCTTGCCCTTCTTTTAATCAGATTTCTGAGGTTTCAACAATCCTCAATTCAAGTTTCATAAATTCAGACATGATGCAGGATGCTGTCAAATGCAACTAATACAAGCAAAGTCTAGGGTTGTGACATTAGTCATCAGGTTAAGTAAGGGTTCGCATGCTATCAATAAAATATGTTGATGATAAATAAGCACATTGCAGATTCATCAGATTAATTCAAGCCACATGGAAAACCCATTTATCCAAACCAAGCATGATTAAGAACTAGGAAATATAGCACTTGTATATGTTTCTCATGTATTAAGTGCAGCCAAATTCTATATATTCCTCACATGGTATATAATAACAGAATGCAACCACATCAATTGAACACCGCATTGTAGAATTGAACCAAACAGTTAACTAAACACCACAACAAATGAACCAAACGTTAACTGAGCACCACATTGCACAATATAACATACTTCTAATAGAAGATTAGACAGTTAACTAAACCAAGCATGCTTAACAACTTGGAAATATAGCTATTGTATTTGTTTCTCATGTATTTAGTACAACCAAATTCGATTTATTCCTCACATGGTATACAATAACAGAATGCAGCCACAACAACTGAACATCGCATTGCAGAATTGAACCAAGCAGTTAACTAAACACCACAACAAGAAACCAAGCCACAACAAATGAACCAAGTAGTTAAGTAAACACCAATTGAACAATATAACATACTCCTAATAGAAGATCAGATAGTTAACCAAACCAAGCATGCCTAACAACTTGGAAATATTGCACCCTGAAGAATTGGACATCACATTTGCAGAATTGAACCAAGCAGTTAATTGAACACCACATTGCACGACATATAGAACATATACACTATAGCAGAAGATTGCATGGTAAAAGTAGATAGCACAATTCACTAGAATTTGTTAAGGAAAGGCAGTAGCTAGCAAACTGAACATGAGTCCTTATAGTGATCTAATAAGACAAGCTACTCCTCATTGTCGAAGATATCGATGACGATTGGCTCCTTGGACATGGAAGAGGGCGAGGCCTCCGCATCGTGGATGCCCTCGTTGTAGTGGTCAGTTGCCTGAGCCGCTCCGGGCACCAACCTGCTGGCTCTCGAGATGAGGTAAGCACGTGCACGCTGAGAAAACACCTCGTAGTCTTCGTCGAAGGAACCGACGGTGGCCTCGAGAAAACACCACGAGCTGTCGTTTAAAGCAGCTAACCGTGTCGCGGCATCGACGCGCGAGGCGTGAACGGTGGCCTCGACGGCGAGGTGCTCCTCCAAGATCTGGGGGTCGGCATGAATGGCAGCCATCGCGACCTCATCTGCGCGTGCGGTCGCGATTCCCTTCTCCGTTGCCAAATGCTCCTTGAGGTCTTGACTATACTGCGTGCACCATGGCTTAGGCCGGCGCTTATTTGGTGGAGGGGTTGGTGATTTGGGTGGAAGGTGCCGCGCTCGCGCCGGCGGTCGGGGCATGTGGGTTGTGGAAGGAGGAGGAGGATGGGGGTTGGGTGTGGATTACCTGCCTGGATAGGCAAGGCCAAGCAGCGTGAAGGAGGGTCACCGGCGAGGAGGCGGCGACGCTGCAAGCAAGGAGTGAAGGTTTCAACTTTGAAAGGAAGGCGGAAAGGGGGGAAATGTGGCTTTTGGTAAGGGGGAGGGGGCGGGAGGTAGATATTTCCGCGGAAGCCAAAAATTTGGAATCGCTTCAGCCAAAAAACTGGCGCGCAAAGTGTCATCAGACACAGTCCCTTATTCAGACACGGTCCGAAGATATATTGTGCTGCATCTCACACAGTTGGTTATAATAAACTGTGTGGGATCTACTTGATTTTTCGTCTTGATTTGAATTACATAATGGGGTCACAATGACCATGGACGGTGTTTGAATTGCTAGACCTTTTATTTGCAGTGATCATAAAAGAATTGGAATTATTCAGGGTTCGTTTGGACATTTTTATGCATTAAGTGAGTTTTCAATGCATTTATGTGCATAATTCAAATTTGAACTACATGCACATGCTCCAGTGCATATAAATTTGTTGAAAAATCAAATCTGTGTCCTTGGGTGCATGCTTAGGTCCCATGCAAGAAATGGGAATGAATTTCAAACACCATGGCACCGTTAATTGCCGGCAAAACAGTTAGATGCCTGGTTTCTAAATTCTAGTAAATCCAAAACTCATCTGAAATTCATGAAACTTGGCATGCTATCATGGAGCGGCATCAACATGCCGTGGTACAAATTTTGTCCCATTTGGAGCAGGTTTGGGTATATGCTTCTCACAAACCGGAGCTTCTCACAACAAGCATGATGGTTTTCGGTAGGGAACATCCCACCTTTGGGGATGAAATGATATCCATTGCCCCTTATTGCTTTCAAGTTTTTTTCTCGTGTCAACATAGAACAACATGAGTGTTGTGTGAACTTTTGTGATTTTTTCGGGGTTCGTTTGGACATTTTTATGCATCACTGAGTTTTCAATGCATTTATGTGCATAATTCAAATTTGAACTACATGCACATGCTCCAGTGCATATAAATTCATTGAAAAATCAAATATGTGTCCTTGGGTGCATGATTAGGTCCCATGCAAGAAATGGGAATGAATTTCAAACACCAGGGCACCATTGATTGTCGGAAAAACATTGAGATCCTGATTTTTATATTCTAGTAAATCCAAAACTCGTCTGAAATTCATGAAACTTCACATGCTATCATGGAAGGGCACTCGACATGCTGTGGTATTTTTCGTGTCCATTTTGAGAGACGACGCACTCGAATAATGACAGCCAATAAAGGCATTTTGAAAAAATAGCTGCCACTTTGATATCTCAAATGTTTGTATAATTCATACTGTATGCGGTTGGTTAACCATTCACATGACACCACGTGTCTTGGTTTTAATGGCTATAGGAGGTGCCGTGTGGACAGCTGCTTGACTGAACGGGAGGCATGCGACCGCAGTCCGGTGCGCAGGCTCACCGGGAAGCATACAAGTTGTTCAACACAGGATCTGTGCATCTCTTCAACACAAACGGTTCAGATTACGGTATGCAAATTAAAGCCAGACTTCGGTGCTAAGCCAAGAGACACTGCGATTTGTCAAAATATGCAGCTAAAAATCAATACCACCATCTATTTTTTGCAACTAAAATTCAGTAATTAAGCATATATTTCATTCATACTAGAGATTAAGCAGTCGTTCTCATCGGGAAGTGAGACAGCCTTGGACCGCCGCCCGCCTCGCTCCCACTGGTCTATATTAATGGCGCCGTCGAGCGGCCGCACCCCCCATCCTCGGCACACACACAATTCCTCTCTCTCCGCCTGCATCCTCGACGTCGCTGAAGCGCCCCATCGGAGGGAGTGGTGATGCCGGGGCTGCTGAAGCACCGGAGCACGACGTGAATATGGAGACAGAGGTTCCTGTCCCCGCCGACGAGGTGGAGAATGAGGCTGCCAACAAGCAGAGGCGGGTCGATAAAGAACCACAAGCGACTCAAGCAGGCCTAGACTTCATCAACAACCTCCCCGATGATATGTTGATAGTCATCATATCCCTCCTCCCAATCAAAAATCGGGCGAGGACAGTCGCCGTTTCCCGGCGGTGGCGCACCTTATGGCTCCGCATCCCTGTTGACCTCCTCCACGCCCACAAGCTCTGCCATGGCTATCGCCAAAGCTTGGATGCGTTCTCCCAGATCCTTGGCAGTCACCATGGCCCAATCAAAGGCCTTATCGCGGGCAAGTTCCGTTCCAATGGCAAGGAGCGAGCCAAGCTTGACGAGTGGTTCCGATCCCGCGCCATAGATCTGCTCGAGAAGCTAAGTTATAATGATGGGCATATGAGCTTGCTGCCAACGTCCGCGCTCCGCTTCGCGCCCATGCTGCGCCTTGCCAAGTTCATGAACTGCCATCCCCCTTAGTGACGCGCCCGTTCTTTTTCGACCATGACTGAAGCACCTCGAGCTCGTCGCCATCCGCATCCCAAAGGATGACATGGAGCGCCTGCTCCGCGGCTGTACTACACTCGAGTTCCTTCGTCTTCAGGCGATGAATTGGTACCTTGCACGTCACCTCCAGGACTCTCCGCACTATTTATGTGTGTTGCTGGTGCTGCAACGAGAAATCACAAAAGGTGGACCACAATATGGTCATCCAGGACACACCTTCACTTGAGAGATTACTTGTAGTTGATCAACAAGGTCCAACAAGAATCAATGTCATTTCTGCACCGAAATTGAAAGTGGTGGGCTACTCGTCTGTCAAATACTACAACTTTCAGGTACAACAATCACCTTATATACCTATCCTTCTTGATATCAACGTTATTTCTAGTTTTGAAGATGTATGTTCGTCTGTCATCCAGCGAAGCTTCACCTAGACTCTGGGCACAGTGAAGGTCTTGGCACTAGAATCTATCGTCCCCAACCTGGACCAAGTTTTCAGTTGCCTGAGATGCTTTCCGTGCCTGAAGAAGCTGTATATCGAGGTGATGTTCCTTTCCTATTAAATGTTAACCATAAGGGAGTTCAATCTTTTGCACCTTTTCCCAAGTTTACAATGACTATGTACTACGATTTCTGAAGGAATTTTGGAGGATTTTAGGACATACACCCCCACCCCATATTGGTTGCTTCATTCATATGGTTACAATCGTCGATAAGCATTTCTCCTTTGGATTCATCTGTACTAGTTTTCTTAGGGAATTTTTCATCCAATCCAACCTCTTGTGAAGAAGGCTACATGTTTCTAGATTTTAATCAAATTAATGCCCATGTTAATCATGACACATCGAAGATGGCACGTTGGTGCATTTTACAAATCCTACAAACCAAATGGGCGTGTAGCAGTGCTCAAAACTGCATGTAGGCACTAACACGTTCTCTTCTTTTTGCAGTGCATATTAGGCCCGCTGGAAGATGTTGATAACGACAATCACATCGAATGCCTGGATCCGCATCTCTCAAATATTACTTTGAACTCCTATCGAGGGACCCCACCGGAAATTATACTTGCCATGTTCTTTCTTGCCAGAGCAAAGGTGCTGAGGGTACTGAGGTTGAACACACATTTAATTAGGAAAGATCAATGGTATGATTATCAGAGGCGGCTGGTACTGCGGAATGTAAGTACCTCCAAAAATGCCAAACTTCATATTGGAAGAGCATATGGCAAAGCAATTGGAAGTTATTGTGTTAAGCCCATACATGACTTGTTAGCGACTGATCCCTTTTCAGAAATTACGCGGTTTGAAATGTTTGAATTTGGGCGTTGTAATCTTTGAATTTGAACCTTGCAATATTTATGCTATTTGTTATATTGAACCGTTTCTGTTCTCTTGTCTCAACGCAAATAGTTCATCCGGGTGAACCACATGTCGTACATCGCACACACATTAATCTGGCTGACCGTTTCTTTTGTGTTGTGATACGTCTCCAACGTATCTATAATTTTTGATTGTTCCATGCTATTATATTATCTGTTTTGGATGTTTAATGGGCTTTATTATGCACTTTTATATTATTTTTGGGACTAACTTATTAACCGAAGGCCCAGTGCAAATTGCTGTTTTTTTGCCTATTTCAGTGTTTCGCAGAAAAGGAATATCAAACGGAATCCAAACGGAATGAAACCTTCGCGAGGATCATTTTTGGAACAAATGCAATCTAGGGGACTTGGAGTGGACATCAAGGAAGTAGCGAGGAAGCCACGAGGCAGGAGGGCGCGCCCCCACCCTCGTGGGTCCCTCGCAGCTCCACCGACCTACTTCTTTCACCTATATATACTCATATACCCTGCAAACATCCAGGAGCACCACGAAACTCTATTTCCACCGCCACAACCTTCTATACCCGTAAGATCCCATATTGGGGCCTTTTCTGGCGCTCCGCCGGAGGGGGAATCGATCACGGAGGGCTTCTACATCAACACCATAGCCTCTCCGATGATGTGTGAGTAGTTTACCACAGACCTTCGGGTCCATAGTTATTAGCTAGATGGCTTCTTCTCTCTCTTTGGATCTCAATACAAAGTTCTCCTTGATTCTCTTGGAGATCTATTCGATGTAATTCTTTTTGCGGTGTGTTTGTCGAGATCCGATGAATTGTGGGTTTATGATCAAGATTATCTATGAACAATATTTGATTCTTCTCTGAATTCTTATATGCATGATTTGATATCTTTGCAAGTATCTTCGAATTATCAGTTTGGTTTGGCCTACTAGATTGATCTTTCTTGCAATGGGAGAAGTGCTTAGCTTTGGGTTCAATCTTGCGGTGCTCGATCCCAATGATAGAAAGGGAAATGACACGTATTGTATTGTTGCCATCAAGGATCAAAAGATGGGGTTTATATTATATTGCTTGAGTTTATCCCTCTACATCATGTCATCTTGCCTAATGCGTTACTCTGTTCTTATGAACTTAATACTCTAGATGCATGCTGGATAGCGGTCGATGTGTGGAGTAATAGTATTAGATGCAGAATCGTTTCGGTCTACTTATCACGGACGTGATGCCTATATACATGATCATGCCTAGATATTCTCATAACTATGCGCTTTTCTATCAATTGCTCGAAAGTAATTTGTTCACCCACCGTAGATTATGCTATCTTGAGAGAAGCCACTAGTGAAACCTATGGCCCCCGGGTCTATTCTCCATTATATTATTTTCCCATTAACTAGCTATTTCTGTCGCCATTTATTTTGCAATCTTTACTTTTCAATCTATACAACAAAAATACCAAAAATATTTATCTTAGTATCTTTATCAGATTTCACTTTTGCAAGTGGTTGTGAAGGGACTGACAACCCCTTTATCGCGTTGGTTGCAAGGTTCTTGATTGTTTGTGCAGGTACGAGGGACTTGCGTGTAGTCTCCTACTGGATTGATACCTTGGTTCTCAAAAACTGAGGGAAATACTTACGCTACTTTGCTGCATCACCCTTTCCTCTTCAAGGGAAAACCAATGCATGCTCAAGAGCTAGCATGTTGCCTAATCACAAATAGTTCATCCGAGTGAACCGTATGCTGTACATCGCACACACCTTGATCTGGCTGACCGTTTCTTTTGTGTCGCCTAATCACAAACAGTTCATCCGAGTGAACCGTATGCTGTACATCGCACACGCCTTCATCAGGCTTCCCGTTTCTTTTGTTTTGCCTCATCGCAAACGGTTCATTGGACTGAACCGTATGCCCTGGATTGCACACATGACTAAAATCTGAACCGTGTTTGATGCATCCTCCATTGCAAATGTTTTGCACCTTTTTTGACGGTTTTTTACATCCCCGTTTGTGATTAATGCATCACACACAGTTTCGCGAAAGGTTCTCTGGTCGTAGTGTCGCGTTAGCAACATCCTGCAGTAGTGTCTGGAACCAATGTTTCGTGAGGACTGGGATATGCTTGTCTCTGTTTCCAACATGACAAGTAGCACTACATGATTGGTGGGCAATGGCGAGGAAGCAGTGTAAAGACTTCGACTCCTTTGTCATGCTCGTGTGCTGGTGCCTTTAGAAGTAGAGGAACGTGAGGGTGTTTGGCAGGAATGATGTGTATAATGAGCAAGGCACAGTAGAGTGCATCTTTACAAAGCGGCACCTATGGGCGCTAGCGAGAGGGAGTGGAGTCCAACCCGGTGGTGAGTAGTCACTTAGGATGTAATAGGAGTACTGGAGTGTAGGCTTGCCGAGCGTGAGTCCTGATATGTGTAAACTCTTGTAAATATTATTCTCCCTTCTATAAAGCTAAGCTACGCTTTTGGCATACTCTCAAAAAAAAGAGGGGGTCCGCCTCAGAAAGGTTTGGGGTGGAATAAACACGTACACACTCATATTGCACCCATCACCACTTTCCGCATCTTTGGATTTGCCATCTCATGTGTTGAAGAAGTAATGGAGTGCTGCAAGCGATACTACCACGGGCAGCAGCGGTAGTACCACTGCTAGTCCCGCTTGTACTACCGCTCGTGGTTGGGACCTCAACTTTTCATGTCAGGTTTTACGGTAGTGCCTCCGTGTCTCTACCGTGCTACTTGTTTGCCACTAGAGAACAAGTGGAAGTAGGAGTGGTAGTACCGCCTGTCGGGTGGTAGGTGCGACATATGCCAACGGGTGGCTTATCATTGTGGGAGCCAGTAAGACGTCGCCGGTGCCTGGAAGTGGGATGAGGCGAAGACATGCACACCGGCAAATCTTACCCAGCTTCAGGGCTCTCCGTGGAGATAACACCCCTACTGCTGCTCTGCGGGGTCTCCGCATGATCACTGGATGAACGAGTGGCTACAAGATGCTCCTTGAGCTGTTTGGCGAGAAGAAGAAGAAGGGCACGGCTAGCTCTCCTCTCTTCTCTATGTGGTGTCTAAAACTAGCTCAGATCCCCCTTTGCATGGGTGCCCCGGGGGGTTTATATAGGCCCACCCCCTGGGGGTACAATGGTAATCCCGCTGGGCGTGGGCCCTAGCCGTCTGTGTCTACGCTCGCCGGCTTCTGCGCCGGCTGCTGGGGCCCGCCGGCTGGTGGGTCGCGCCGGCTGCCGGCTCCTTGGTCGACAGGCAGGCCCCACTGCCAAGGGCCTTGTCGGTGGTTGGTTACTGTTGCCTCAAACCTGGTGACGAGGGCTTCGCCGAGGTAAGCGTGGCTACAGTGCCGCCGCCCGGCGGGCGATCGCTATAGCCTCACCTCGTCTTGTCTCCTTAATGGGGCGTCTCCTTCGAGGGAGGAAGCAAGCCGGCTGTGGGGAGCCGGCCCTATCTTGGGCCGACTGGGGGGAGGCCTGGCCGCCTTCGGGTGTCTCTCTGCCTGAAGGGGCCCACCGCCCGTGGGCCACGCTGACAGCCCGTCGTGGGTGGCATCAGGGTCAACATGGCAACAGTGCCGCGCCGGACGGGTCATGGCCACCCCGTACGGCGCACTGTGCTAGGCGTGCTCCAGGATTCGGGGGTGGCAGGCTTTACTGTAGCCACGCCCCGCCACATCGCCGTTATGTGGATGCAGACTTCGAGGGTACGATCTTGAACGCTTTGTGGGAGTCAGCTTCTCGCGGCCGGCTTCTTGGAGCCGGCCCTCCCGCGGCTTTCTTCATGAGGGCTAAAGCCGGGCCGCCTTCCGATAGTCGGCCTGGGAGACAGCCGGCAAGTGGAAGGCGGCCCCACGTCTTGGATTCTTGAGGGCCGGATCGGCTCATAATTTTTTCAGAAGGGCCAGGGGGAGCCGGCTAGGCTACCCGTGGTCGTTTACTCCGATAGTAGTCCCCAAAGCTGATCGAGCTTCGAGGCTGACAAAGGGACGAGAAGCTTGGTCAGCTTCCTATCCTGAGGAGCCGGCTTTTCTTATGCGCGCCGTCTTCGGAAAGCTCCGTATCTTGTAGGCGGGAACGTGGGTCGGCCTGCGAGCTGACTGCGCGCCACCCCGCGGGACACGTGGCAAGGAAAGCCTGCCAACGCACGCGCGCGATGGGACACCGCCACAGGCCCGGGCCCGCCACTTCTAGGCCTCGGCCCAAGCGCGGATCTTCTGCGGCCCACAACGGACCGCTCGCCTTCCTGTGGCGGTTTCATTTCGTCATTAGGGCGCAATAATCGCGGGACGTGGGGGAGTGGGCGCAGTTGATCCCACATTCCCCCACACCACGCCTCCTCGGCTTCGCCGTGCGGGTCTATAAGTAGGGGGAGGAGAGGGAGCGGCAGAGGCTCGCACGCTCTCCCTCGCTCCACCCTTTCTCACCTTCCTTCTCCTTCCTTCCGCCGCCGCAGCGACCCATTGCCGCGCCGCTCCGCCGTCGGACCTCTCGGTTCCTTCGGTCCCGCCGTAGCGGGGTCGTGCGCGTCTCCGCCGTCGCATCGCCTTGTTCCTCGCCGCGTCGCTCCCATGGCGTTGTCGAGCTCGTGGGATGGCTCCAACGTCCATGAGGACCACGTTGAGTTCCTCCGCCGGACGCGGCGTCTGCTGGGCGAGAACTACGTGCGGGTTTGTCGTGCGCCGGCGAGGGAGATTTCGCCGACATCGGAGGAGGGCGAGCGGGTAATCTTCCGCTCGCATTGCCTGCGCGGCTTCGGCCTCCTGGCGAGCGGATTCCTTCGCGCTTTTCTTGAGTTTTACCACCTCCAGCTGCATCACCTCACACCCAACGCGGTGATGCTGCTGTCGGCTTTCGTCACCCTGTGCGAGGGCTTTCTTGGGGCTCTCCCCACTCTCGAGCTCTGGGGAGAATTCTTCCAGTGCAAGCTCGGCACCATTGTCGCGGGCGTGCCCACCCCCTACGGAGCCTTCATCGCCATGAGGCGGACGGGCGAGAACAATCCGTTCCCGCCCATCCCGCTGATCCAGTCGGTGAAGCTCTGGCAGAAGTCCTATTTTTACGTGAAGAACGTCGCCTAGCAAGGCGACTTCGTCAACCTGTCGGCTTACGTAGCCGGCCCGCCGGCTGGGAGGCAACCCTCGTGGAGCTACCGGGCCAGGTCGTTGTCTCAGGCCGGGAATGCAGCCGTCGCCCGGCTCCGGGTGATGATCCAGTCGGAGGGCCTGACCGGAGCCGACCTGGTGGCCGCCTTCGTGGAGCGCCGAGTACTTCCACTCCAAGGCCGGCCTCACATGATTTGTCAAATGAGCGGCCGCTTCGACCCGTGCCGGCTGAGCACCAGGGAGATGCCTCATGTCGAGGTGTCTTACATGGTGAACTACATCTCCAACTGCAAGCTCGCCGAGGATTGGCGATACGGCAAGGGGCCGTATTCTCGCGCCAACCCTCCGCCTGCTGTAAGTTTTTCTTCTTTTCTTCCTTTTTGTAGCTGGCCTCATGATGGCCGACTTCTGATCAATTGGTTTGTCCTCAGCAGAACCCTCTTCTTCCGCCGACGGCCGGGGCCGCAGGGGTAGAGCGCCAGCTCCTCCCCGACCGCACGGTGGACGACGTCGATGATCCGGACCTGGGAGCGGCCGCCATGGAAGATGCCGTCGTGGGGGAAGGCGACGAGGTAGGCAGCGCGGGGCTCGGGGCCGGCCTCGAGGACTGGGCGGACGATGACGAGGTCGAAGTCGTTCCGCACCGCCAGCCGGTGCTTGATCATCAAGGCGCGGGCCCGTCTACCGCGCCGGCTGCCTGTGGCGGCGCGCAGAAACGCCGGGCCACGTCAACCTACTTTGGCAGCCGGCTGAAGAAATCCAAGGGTTCCACGGCGGTGACCAAGCGGGATGAGGCGGCCATGAAGGCGGCCCGCTTCCGCAAGGCGGTGAAACAGCCGCAGGCGATCTCGGTGTAAGCGTCAAACGTCTTGTATTTTTTGTTGTCCTCTTCGATTGAGGCTCTTCTAAACTTTTCTTTGCTTGCCGGGCAGGGCACCGCTTTCCCTCGAGCGAGGTCCTGGCGGCTCCGTAGTCGAGCCGACTGGAGGGTCCTCAGGCTCCCGGCGTGTGGATCCCTGCGCCGACCTCATGGATGCCACGGAGCGGAACACACGGGAGGCGCGGGAGGAGCGGGAAGCGGCGGAGCGAAGGACCGCCCAGGCGGCGAAGGAGCAGGCCGACGCGGCGGCCAAGGCCCGGGCGGAGGCGGCGACCGCGGAGAAGGAGGCGGAGGCCTCGCGCAACCAGCCTCCGCAGCTCGTCGTTCCCCTCCGCGCCGTGGCACCCGACATCCACGTGCCCCCGTTGGAGGAGGTCGACCGAGACCCACCGATGATGGAGAGGAGGGAGGACCACGTGGTCTTCGTGGAGGAGGCGCCGTAGACGGCACCGACTGGAGCGGGCCAAAGCGGCCAACCAGCCGCGGTGCTAGAGCAGCCGGCCGGGGGCGAGCCGGAGGCAGGGGCCGGCCTCGAGGTGCAGCCGGCATTTCACCAGCGCGCAGGGGGAGCTACCTCCGCATCGGAGCCGCAAAGAGCTGCGGGCGCCAGCCGGACGGCGGAGGCCCTGGAGGCGGCTAGCTCCAGTACGTCCGAGTGGACGCCCAGCAGGGGGACGGCCGAGCTGAACACGGCGACCCAGGGGGTCCGGAACCGGCTTCAAGCCCAGGCTGCTTCGCTGCAGCGATATACCCAAGAGTTCCTCATGACGCGGGCTGTCATCCGGGTGAGCCTTCTGGCCTTGGTTGTTTTGCTTTTTTGATTTCTTCCGGGGGCGCGTCAGCGCACCCACTGGGTGTAGTCCCCGAGTTCCGAGTCGGCTGCTGAGCAGGCGGCTTGGAACTTACTAGGTCCTGACAGCTATCTTATTCTTGCATCCTGTCTGATCTTCCAGGAATACCATAACCTCCGCGCTGCTGCCTTCAACTCCCAGGCTCAGGAGCTGGGCCAGAAAACTGAGGACCTGACCAACATCCGGAGTGCGTGCTTTGTCTCGTTCATCTCCTGTGGGGGCGCGTCAGCGCACCCACTGGGTGTAGTCCCCGAGATTCGGGCCGACTGCTGAGCAGTCGGGTCGGATCTTCCCTGACAACTTCTTCCTTATTGATTTTTCCTTTGTCTTCATGCTTGCAGGAGCCAATGCCAACTTGAGGGAGCAGCTCAGCGGGGCCCAGACCGCCCTTCACGCCAAGGAAGCCGAGTGCAACGCCTTAGTCCTGGAGCGTGACCGCCTGGCCAAGAAGTTGGCCGACCAGGAGAAGAGCCACAAGGCGGCCCTGAAGAAGGCGCAGGATAGCGAGGACGCCCTCAAAGCTGAGTTCGAGACCGAAGCGGCGGGCTGGGCTGAGGCAAAACAAGCGCTGAGCGAGGGCTACGGCCGGGTTGAGGATCTGATCGATGGTAAGCCGCCTTCCTCACTCCTTGCTTGCCCCTTGCCCCTGATTTGTGTTCTGACTTGTGCTGCTTTTTGTTCTTTGTGCAGACTACTTCCCCGGCTACTCCGTCATTGCCACCCAGACGATCGAGGCCCACCGCGAGGCGCGCCGGCAGGCGGGGGCTGAAATCGCGCCGGATGCGAGCCGGACGCTTGAGGAGCATATCTTGGCGGTCCAAGCCCGGCTGCAGCCGGCTCACCGCATGCTCCGCCGCCTCCAGCGCGCCGGGGCGCAGGTGTTGGCCGCCCTCTGGCCAGGCGAAGTGATTCCCCGCACCCCGAGTCGGACTGCCGACTGGCTGGAGGTTGCGGTTGGCCGCTTCGAGGCCTGGAAGGCATCGGCAGCCCGGCTTGGAGCTGGGCGGGCGCTGGAGTTCGTCCGAGCCTGGTATCCCGGGCTGAACCTGGACCAGCTGCGCACCTGGCGGCTGGAAGCCGACGAGGAGATGGAGGAGGTGCGGCCGGCTATCGCTCAGTGTGCCTCGACGATCGCCGAGTGCACTGACATCAGCGCCTTTGCTCCTGAGATAAATGACGACGGCGTTGCCCAGCTGGAGGAATGGTTCGGGCTGGACCTGGCAGAGGGTGAGGACTCGGCGGAGGAGATCGCTTCCAGCGATGAAGGTGAAGACGACGAAGGAGAGGAAGGCGAAGACGTCGAGCCGGCCGGTGAAGCGGCCAGCCAGCCTCAGCTTGACCGTGCCTCCAGCAACGAGGCACGTGCTAGCGCGCCCTCTGCGGGAGGTGGTGATCATGCCGAGGCTCACCAGCCGGCCACTCGTCCAGCCAGCACTGCCGTCTCTACCGACCTGCCCGACTCGCCAGTCGTTCCCTTGGATTAATCTGCCGTCCTTGCTTTTCCTGCTTGTTACTCTTTGAACAATTTTTATTAAACTTGCGCAGTTCCACCCACTGGGGGTGTATTCAAACTATGTTGAATGCTGACCTTTCGAAGGTCTTTTGTGTAAATATGATCATGTGTGTGTTTGGCTTCCATTCGCGTATGCTTTTTATCCTTAGGCTGTTTCCTTTGCCGCCTTCTCCTGGCTGCTGCCTTCCCAACCGGCAGCTGCTCTGCAGCCTGTGGCTAGGGAAGAACTTGGCTATATTTTTTTTGGGGGAAGGCAAGTACTCGAGCTTTCTTAGATTGAAGCGAGGTGAATGGAAGCCGGCCGGCCGGCTACTCTGGTAGTCGGTCGGTGGTGGGAGAAAAACCGGCTTTTGTTATATTAGTCCGTTAGTCCCTAGCCGTTTTTCGTGTGGGCGTCCTTTCCTGCCTTTAACTCTTGCCAGCCGGACAGCCGGCTCTTCGAACTGCGACTTTTGGCAAGAGAAGGCTTGGGTGCGGGCACACTACTTGTCTAACCGCGGGTAGGACTTCTAATATAACTCAAGGCGGCCAGTCCCCGGGCCGACTAGTCGAACCTGGTGCCGGACGAAAAAAGTGAATGTAATGACATGATCATAAGAATGATACTCTTCATTCATAGATAAAAGATGGTAGTCCCCGAGCTCTCCTCGGGGGGCCTATTGTCTTGTACTTAGTACAAAAGTTAGCGTGATACATACTGCATTTCAACTGTAAAATCTTCGGAGGAGGTTGGCGTTCCATGGTCGTTCCGACTCCTTGCCGGAGTCGTCTCTCTTTCGTACCTTCGGCTTCTGTGCGTCGATCAGGTAGTAGGAGTCATTTCCCAGCGCTCTACTGATGACAAAGGGGCCTTCCCAAGGGGCCGAGAGCTTGTGCTGACCGGCTGTTCGCTGGATCAGCCGGAGCACGAGGTCTCCCTCTTGGAAAGATCTTGGCTTGACCTTCCGGCTGTGGTAACGGCGCAAGCCCTGCTGGTAGATGGCGGACCGGCTAAGGGCTAACAGCCAGCCTTCTTCCAGCAGGTCGACGCCGTCTTCTCGTGCTTCCTTGGCCTCTGCTTCCGTGTACATGGTTACCCGAGGCGAGTCGAACTCGATGTCAGTTGGGATGACCGCCTCGGCACCATACACGAGGAAGAAAGGAGTGAAGCCAGTTGACTTGTTTGGGGTAGTGGGCAGACTCCAGAGGACGGCCGGCAGCTCATCGAGCCAACAGCCGGCCGAACGTTCCAGTGGTACGACTAGTCGAGGCTTGATGCCGGAAAGGATGAGGCCATTGGCTCGCTCGACTTGGCCGTTTGATTGCGGGTGGGCAACGGACGCTAAGTCCAACCGGATGCCCTGCGTCGCGCAGAAACGTGTCAATGCTCCCTTGGCGAAATTCGTGCCATTGTCGGTGATGATGCTGTGTGGCATGCCGTACCGAGTTGTTATATCTGCGATGAATGTCATGGCAGTCGGCCCATTCAGCTTCTTGATCGGCTTTGCCTCAGTCCATTTGGTGAATTTGTCCACGGCGACAAGCAGATGTGTCATGCCGCCGCGCGCCGTCTTGAATGGGCCCACCATGTCCAGTGCCCAAACGGCAAAGGGCCAAGTGAGGGGAATGGTCTTGAGTGCCGAAGCCGGCATGTGTTGCTTGGAGCTGAAGACTTGGCACCCTTTGCAATGTTTAACTAACTCCTTGGCGTCATCCAAAGCAGTCGGCCAAAAGAACCCATGGCGGAAAGCTTTGGCGACGAGTGATCTTGAGGCCGCATGGTGGCCGCATTCTCCTTGGTGGATGTCTCTGAGGATTGCAATGCCCTTCTCTTGCTCGACGCATCGCTGGAAGACTCCAGTGACACTGCGCCTGACGAGCTCTCTGTTGACGATTGTGTATGCTCCGGCTCGGCGTTGGACTTGTCTTGCCTCTGTTTCGTCAGCCGGCAGATCTTGGTTTATTAGGAAGTTGAGGATGGACTGGGCCCATGATGGAGCTGCGACTTCTTCTATTGCCAACACGGCTACTGCGACCAGGGCGGGCGGGCTGGGTGGTGAAATGCTGGAGTCGGCCGCCGCCTGTTGTGTTGGTGCAGTCCCCGGGCCGACTACCGCTGTCCCCGAGCCGGGTGTGGCAGTCCCCGGGTCGGGCGTAACTACGGAAGTCCCCGAGCCGCCTACTGATGTCCCCGGGCCGACTATCGAAGTCCCCGGGTCACCTGCTTGGTTCTTCGAGCCGGACTCGGCTGCGTCGGGGTCAGGCGGCACGAAGATGGAATTGGACTCTGGAGACGGCTTGATAAACGGCTTGAGGAGGCGTTGCAGAGAGACACCGGTTGGTATTGCCTGCCGAGTGGAGCCTATTCGAGCCAGGGTATCAGCTGGCTCGTTGTCGGCTCGCGGTACGTGGAGGAACTCGCATCCTTCAAAGTACCCGCTGATCTGCTGAACGAGGAAGTGGTAGCTTGCCATATTTGCGTCCTTGGCGTCCCAGTCGCCAGATGATTGCTGGACTACCAAGTCCGAGTCGTCGTAACATAGGATCCGGCGTATGCCGAGCTCTTTGGCAAGCCGGAGCCCGTGTATGAGCGCCTCGTACTCGGCCACGTTGTTGGAAGCGGCAAAGTGAATTTGCAGCGTGTATCTGAGCTTTTCGCCTTTGGGAGAGGTGAGGATGACGCCGGCTCCCAAGCCGGTGCGCATCTTGGACCCGTCGAAGTGCATGCGCCAATGAGTGGAGTCGGGAGCTGGCGGCATGTACTAGGTCTTGGCCCAGTCGACGAGGAAGTCGGCCAATGCTTGGGACTTGATGGCGGTGCGAGGCTGGTAGAAGATCGTGTAGGGGGCCAGCTCGATGGCCCATTTCGCCACCCGGCCGGATGCATCCCGGCTGCCTATGATCTCGGCAAGCGGGGCGGTGCATACGACCATGATGGGGTGCTCTTGGAAGTAGGGCTTCAGCTTCTTGGCGGCGAAGTACACGCCATAGCACATCTTCTGGTAGTGCGGGTAGTTCTGCTTCGAGGTAGACAGCACCTCACTCAAATAGTACACCGGCCTCTAGACCGGCTGGGCTCGGCCCTCTTCTGGGCGCTGCACTACAATGACGGTGCTGACCACCCGGCTGGTTGCAGCAATGTAGAGGAGCATGGGCTCTTTCTTAGTCGGCGCCGCCAGGACAGGCGGCGTGGCCAGCATCTTCTTCAGCTCGTGAAAAGCTTGGTCGGCTTGGTCGTTCCACTCGAAGTGAGTGGTCTTCTTCATGAGGCGGTAGAGGGGGAGAGCTTTCTCTCCGAGCCGGCTGATGAAGCGGTTCAGGGAGGCCAAGCACCCGGTGAACTTCTGGACCTCTCGAAGTTTGGTGGGAATCGCCATTCTCTCAATGGCCTTGATCTTTACTGGGTTGCATTCGATGCTGCGTTCGGAGACCAGGAAGCCTAGGAGCTGGCCGGCTGGCACTCCGAACACGCATTTCTCGGGGTTGAGCTTGATCTGGAACTGGCGCATGTTCTCAAATGTTTCCTTGAGGTCTTCCAGCAAGGTGTCGCGCTTCTCCGTCTTCACCACAATGTCGTCTACGTAGACGTGGGCATTTCTGCCGAGCTGCTTGAGGAGGCACTTCTGCATGCAACGCTGAAAAGTGGCACCGGCATTTCTTAAGCCGAATGTCATAGTTAGGTAGCAGAAAGCTCCGAATGGCATGATGAAGGCGGTCTTCAGGCGGTCAGCCGGATCTAGCTTTATCTGGTGGTATCCTAAGTCAGCATCCAAGAAACTCAACAGCTCGCATCCGGCCGTGGAGTCTATCACTTGATCAATCCTTGGCAGGGCAAAGGGATCTTTGGGGCAGGCCTTGTTGAGGCTCGTGTAGTCTATGCACATGCGCCACTTGTTGTTCTTGTTTAGCACGAGGACCGGGTTGGCAAGCCACTCTAGAAAGAAAACCTCCATAATGAAGCCGGCTGCCAGAAGCCGGGCTATCTCTTCTCCTACAATCCTTCTTTTCTCCTCCGACAGTCGGCGGAGGGGTTGTTTGACTAGTTTTGCGCCTTCTCGGACGTGTAGCTTGTGCTCGGCGAATTCCTTCGGAACACCCGACATGTCCTTAGGGGACCATGCAAAGATGTCCCGATTCTCACGGAGGAAATCGGCGAGCTCGCCTTCCTATTTGCTGTTTAGGTTTACCCCGATGACGGCAAACCTTTCTGGGTGCTCGGGGTCAAGAGGTATCTTCTTCGTCTCCTTGGTCGGCTGGAAAGATCCTTGGGCATCACACTCCTTGGGATCGGGGGACAGGGCCGGCTGTTTGCCGGCCATGGCCACGACTCGGTCCAACATCTTCTTTTCTTCGGCAATCACAAGGGACTCGGCCAGCCGGCTGCTGGCTGCTGCGCACTCGGAAGATTTCTTGTAATTGCCGGCTATGGTGATGATGCCCTTGGCGCTCGGCATCTTCATCTTGAGGTAAGCATAGTGGGGAACAGCCATGAACCTGGCCAAGGCAGGATGGCCAAGCAATGCATGGTAGGGGCTCTCCAGGTCCACCACTTCAAACCAGATCGCTTCCCGGCGGAAATGATCCTTGTCCCCAAAGAGAACATCAATCTTGATCTTGCCAATGGGGGCGCAGGACAGGCCAGGTACAATGCCATGGAACACAGTCCGAGTAGGCATGAGTTGCTTTGTCTTGACGTTCAGCTTCTCCAGGGTGTCACGGTACAGGATGTTGATGCTGCTCCCGCCGTCTATCAGCACGCGGGAGAAACGGGTGGCGCGTCTGTCCATTGCAAGGGTGGCATCCAAAACCAACGCATAAGAGCCGGGAGATGGCATCACCTCTGGGTGGTCGGCCCGGCTCCAGCTGATAGGCTTTTCTGACCAGTGCATGTGCTCGGCGGGGTTGGTAGCGACCACGTTGACTTCCTGGTGCTCTCGGCGTCTGCTGCGCCGGCCTTCGGGTTGGCTTGTAAAGACGACATAGGTGGCATGCTCGTCGGGGAACTCGTCGTGCACAGCTCCGACTGCTGGCCGAGCGGTCGGCAGCTGCGGAGCCGGAGGCGGCGGACCAGTAGGCGGAGGCGGCGCGAGCCCTTCGCCTTTGGAGATTCGGGTGAGCCAGTGGCACTTCCGGGTTGTGTTGTTGGACGGCTTCGCGCCGCTATGGAACTTGCATGGGGCGTCGAGAGTTTGCTCGTAGGAGAAGTCCTGCTGCCAAGCCGGCCTGCCGCCCCTCTGCTTCTTGGGTGCGGGCCGCCCTTCGGGCTGCTCGTCTTCGACTGTGGCCACCTGCCGACTGGTGGAGAGTGGCACGGGGCCCTTGTGCTTGTGGTCGTTCTGGTACGGGTGTCGGCCGGAGTCCCCAGCCGGCGTCTTGGGCGCCGGGTTGAGTACCTTCCCGGACGCGTCTACCCGGAGTTCAGTCTTCATTGAGGAGTCGGCGGTGGCGTACTTGTCCGCTATGACCAGAAGCTCGTCGAGGGTAGTCGGCTCGTCACAGAGGAGCTTGTGCTTGAGGAGGGTGCCTTCTCGGCACCCGGCAGTGAAGTATTCTATGGCTTGCACCTCGTGCACCCCTTCGCAAGAGTTGCGGAGCTCGGCCCAACGCGTGAGGTAGTCGCGAGTGGATTCGGCGGGGCCTTGTACGCACAAGGAGAGCTGTCTGGGCTTGGGAGCCCGCTTGTAGGTGCTGGTGAAGTTGCGGACGAAGGCTTCTGTGAAGTCTAGCCAGCTGTTGATGCTGTATGGCATGAGGCTGTTGAGCCAGGTCCACGCCGTGCCTTGCAGCATGAGGGACACGTACTTCACGGCAACGCGCCTGTTGCCGTTTGCTATGCGAACCGCTGTGGAGTAGTCGATCAACCAATCTTCTGGCTTCACGGAGCCGTTGTACTTGGGCGTGTCTCTTGGGAGCGAGAACCCTTTGGGGAAAGACTCGTCGCGGATGCGGGGGCTGAAGCAAGGCGGTACTTGGGCGTGTCTCTTGGGAGCGAGAACCCTTTGGGGAAAGGCTCGTCGCGGATGCGGGGGCCGAAGCAAGGCGGGCCGACATCATCTTCTTCTTCTAGCGCCAGGGATCGCGCTAGGCGGTCGATCCGATGGCGGGCGTCGTTCTCGCCGACTCCTTCGCGGCGACCTAGTCAGCCGCTGAGAGTCAGATGCGTGACAGGCGGTGGGGTGGGATATCTCTCCCCACGAGGTGGAGGCGGAGGCGGGTTGCCCCGCCGCTCCACGGCCCGGGGACGGCCTTCTGCGTCTCGCTCGATGGAGATCCGGGTTCGGCTTCGGCTGGCAGCCGGCTCTTTCTCGTGTCGCGCGCGGGTTTTACCCGCAGTCGGCGTCCGGGACGTCGCGCCGTGCTCTCGGCGCGGGGAGGGCTTTCCGCGCGGGCGTCAGCTTCGTGCCGCTGTGCGGCTGCATCGATTAGTTGCTGGATGCGTCTGGTCATGTGGGGGAGTTCTTCGGCCCCCAGTCCGTCTAGCTCGTCTATGGCCGCTTGGGCAGCGCGTAGGTTTTCGAGTGGAGTGGCGTAGACTGGGCGGTCGACTCCTAGTGTGTCGGCGAGGGCAGCGCCGCGCTGTCTGACAACGCTGGCTCGGCTTGGCCCGCCTGGGGGCGGCGTGCCAAAGGCGGCACGGTCGGCTTCGCGCTGGTGGGCCTCAGTGAGGCGTCTCATGGAAGCCAACTTCCAGCCCTCCGCGAGGAGGGCGAGGCGGCGAGCCTCCAGTGCTTCGGCGTCGGCATCGGCCAGGAGGGGGATGGACAAGTCGTGGACCGCCGCATGCGGGGCGTCGAGAGCGTTCTCGCCAGAAGCGCCGCCGTGGCCGATGACCATCACCTCGGTGGTGGCACCGTCGCAGCCATCGGCCCGGGGAAGCGGGTCATTGTAGATCGCAACGTTGGTGGGGAAAGCGTCGAGCGAGGCCGTGTCGGAGTCGACAGGCATCGGATCGGTGGAGCCAACAGACTCCAAGTCCACAGCAGGCTCGCCGGAGACGTGGAGCTGGCCGAGGAGGTTGACGAGGTGGTCGGTGCCCGCGTCAGAGGCGGGCTCGTTGGAGATGAGGGTCTCGTCAAGGAGATCGGCGAGGCTGCTCGCTGCGCAGACGTTGGTGACGCCTTGCAGCGCGTCGTGGCAAGCGCCATCGGGCGTGCCGGGCTGGCTACGCTCGCTGGGGAGGAAGAGGGTTCCCGTCCAGAACAGGTCTCCGGGCGACGGTGCACCTGGCCCCACGGTGGGCGCCAAATGTCGGGTGGTAGGTGCGACATATGCCAACGGGTGGCTTATCATTGTGGGAGCCAGTAAGACGTCGCCGGTGCCTGGAAGCGGGATGAGGCGAAGACATGCATGCCGGCGAATCTTACCCAGCTTCAGGGCTCTCCGTGGAGATAACACCCCTACCGCTGCTCTGCGGGGTCTCCGCATGATCACTGGATGAGCGAGTGGCTACAAGATGCTCCTTGAGCTGTTTGGCGAGAAGAAGAAGAAGGGCACGGCTATCTCTCCTCTCCTCTCTATGTGGTGTCTAAAACTAGCTCAGATCCCCCTTTGCATGGGTGCCCCGGGGGGTTTATATAGGTCCACCCCCCGGGGGTACAATGGTAATCCGGCTGGGCGTGGGCCCTAGCCGTCTGTGTCTACGCTCGCCGGCTTCTGCGCCGGCTGCTGGGGCCCGCCGGCTGCCGGCTCCTTGGTCGACAGGCAGGCCCCACTGCCAAGGGCCTTGTCGGTGGCTGGTTACTGTTGCCTCAAACCTGGTGACGAGGGCTTCGCCGAGGTAAGCATGGCTACAGTGCCGCCGCCCGGCGGGCGATCGCTGTAGCCTCACCTCGTCTTGTCTCCTTAATGGGGCGTCTCCCGACTCCTTCGAGGGAGGAAGCAAGCCGGCTGTGGGGAGCCGGCCCTGTCTTGGGCCAACTGGGGGAGGCTTGGCCGCCTTCGGGTGTCTCTCTGCCTGAAGGGGCCCACCGCCCGTGGGCTGCGCTGACAGCCCGTCGTGGGTGGCATCAGGGTCAACATGGCAACAGTGCCACGCCGGACGGGTCATGGCCACCCCGTACGGTGCACTGTGCCAGGCGTGCTCCGGGATTCGGGGGTGACAGGCTTTACTATAGCCACGCCCCGCCACATCGCCGTTATGTGGATGCAGACTTCGAGGGTACGATCTTGACCGCTTTGTGGGAGTCGGCTTCTCGCGGCCGGCTTCTTGGAGCCGGCCCTCCCACGGCTTTCTTCATGAGGGCTAAAGCCGGGCCGCCTTCCGATAGTCGGCCTGGGAGACAGCCGGCAAGGGGAAGGCGGCCCCACGTCTTGGATTCTTGAGGGCCGGATCGGCTCGTAATTTTTTCAGAAGGGCCAGGGGGAGCCGGCTAGGCTACCCGTGGTCCTTTACTCCGACACCGCCTATAGGCGGTAGTACCGCCCCTACCACCGCTGCTACTACCGCTCGTTCCTCTATTCTCCCATGTTTCCTTCACTGTCCTATGCTTCCTGTAGGAAGCGGTAGTACCGCTCCTGGAGCGGTAGTACCGCTTGGTTGTGGGTTGTGTAGTGCATAACGGTCGGATTTGTCCCCCACTATAAAAGGGCGTCTTCTTCCTCAAGAAGATTCACCTCTTCCTCCCCCAAACTCCATTGTTGCTCCAAAGCTCATTTTTGCTCGATCTCTCTCTCTCTAGCCAAAAAAACTTGTCGATTTTCTAGGGATTGCTTGAGAAGGCCCCGATCTACACTTTGACCAAGAGAAATTTGATTCCCCCCACTAATCCCTTGCAGATCTTGTTACTCTTGGGTGTTTGAGCACCCTAGACGGTTGAGGTCACCTTGGAGCTACATTCCATTATGGTGAAGCTTCATGGTGTTGTTGGGAGCCTCCAATTAAGTTGTGGAGATTTCCCCAACCTTGTTTGTAAAGGTTCGGTCACCGCCTTCAAGGGCACCACTAGTGGAATCACGACATCTCGCATTGTGTGAGGGCGTGAGGAGAATACTGTGGCCCTAGTGGCTTCTTGGGGAGCATTGTGCCTCCACACCGCTCCAACGGAGACATACTTCCCCTCAAAGGGAAGGAACTTAGGTAACACATCCTTGTCTCCACCGGCTCCACTTGTGGTTATTTCTTACCTTTACTTTGTGCAAGCTTTACTTGTGTTGTATATCTTGCTTGCTCTTGTTGTCGTTATTGTTAGCATCATATAGGTTGCTCACCTAGTCGCATATCTAGCCAACCTATTTGTTGTTAACCCTAATTTGTTAAGAAAAGTTAAAAATTGGTTAGTTTCCTATTCACCCCCTTTAGTGAACCATATTGACCCTTTCAATTTGTATCAGAGCCTCGTCTCTTTATTAAGGGTTTCGTCACCCGAAGAGTATGGTTGATGGCGATGGTAATTGGGGATGAAGTGCCCGAGGCCGTTGAGTTGAACTCGATCACTCGGGACGACTTAAATCAAGCCATGTCTTCACTTGAGACGTCGATGATGACTGAGGTCAAATACTTGTTTAAAGAGTTGCTTGAGGGGTTGAAAGCTACCCCGATCCGTTGCTTATGGTTAATCCCACCGCATCGGAGTCAGAGGCCAGTTTCGGCAAGGAAACGGCTAAAGGTACTCAAACTTCTTCCCCTCATGAAAAGAATGGGACGGGAACCTTTGCCTCAGTTCCCCCTCCCCCGGTCTATGGAGGACCGGTCCCTACACTGCGCATTCACCATCTTGGTCCTCCCCCTAAGCCTGTTAAGGGTGATTTTGCTAATTGGGTTTTTCGCATCAAGTCTCATTTGAATCACAACTCAACAAACCTTTGGAGAACCATTGAGCAAGGCTTCTATCCGCATGATCCAAACAACCTCACCCCAAGAGAAGAAGTGGACAATCAATACAATCACTCCACCTTATTAATCCTTCAAGATGCGGTTCCTCCTGGAGATCTATCTCACTTGCTTCCCTTCACTCGTGCAAAGGATTGTTGGGAACACATCATATCTTTGTAAAAGGGGAGCTCAAGCATCCAATGGTCGAACTTTGCAGTGGTCCTTGATGAGGCCAATGAATTCGTGATGCTAGAAGATGAGGATCCGCATGATCTCTACTTGAAGGTGACAACTCTTTGGTACATCTCCAATGTATCTATAATTTTTTATTGTTCCATGCTGTTATATTATCAATCTTGGATGTTTTATAATCATTTTATAGTTATTTTATATCATTTTTTGGTACTGGCCTATTGACATAGTGCCAAGTGCCAGTTGCTGTTTTTTGCATGTTTTTTACATCGCGGGTAATCAATATCAAACGGAGTCCAAACGCAGCAAAACTTTTTGTGGATTTTTTGGACCAGAAGACAACCAATGGGCCGAAGAAGCACCTGGGGCCTGCTCCGAGGGGAGCACAACTCACCAGGGCGTGCCTGGAGGCCCAAGCGTGCCCTGGTGGGTTGTGCCCACCTCAGGTGCCCACCAGACTGCCTCTTTACTCTATAAATACCCCAATATTACAAAAACCCTAGGGGAGTCGATGAAAATCAATTCCAGTCGCCGCGGAGTCCAGAACTACCAGATCTAATCTAGACACCATCACGGAGGGGTTCACCACTTCCATTGGTGCCTCTCCGATGATGCGTGAGTAGTTCTTTGTAGACCTTTGGGTCCGTAGTTAGTAGCTAGATGGCTTCCTCTCTATCGTTTGACTCTCAATACAATGGTCTCTTGGAGATCCATATGATGTAATCCTTTTGCTTGTGTTTGTTGGGATCCGATGAACTTTGAGTTTATGATCAGATCTATCTCTTTTTTATCCATGAAAGTTATTTGAGTTTCTTTGATCTCTTATATGCATGATTGCTTATAGCCTCGTATTTCTTCTTTGATATTTGGGTTTATTTGGCCAACTTGATCTATTTATCTTGTAATGGGAAGAGGTGCTATGTAGTGGGTTCGATCTTATGGTGCTTGATCCCAATGACAGAAGGGGAACCGACACATATGTATCGTTGCTAGTAAGGATAAAACGATGGGGTCTATTTCTACATAAATAGATCTTGTCTACATCATGTCATCGTTCTTATTGCATTACTCCGTTTCTCCTTGAACTTAATACACTAGATGCATGCTGGATAGCGGTTGATGTGTGGAGTAATAGTAGTAGATGTAGGCAGGAGTCGGTCTACTAATCTTGGACGTGATGCCTATATAATGATCATTGCGTGGATATCGTCATGATTATTTGAAGTTCTATCAATTGCCCAACAGTAATTTGTTCATCCACCATTTGCTATTTTTCTTGAGAGAAGCCACTAGTGAAACCTACGACCCCCAGGTCTCTTTCTCATATTATTTGCCTTCGGGATCTATTTTATTTGCCTTTTATTTTCAGAGCTATTAAGTTAAAAATACATTCTTATTTATTTTATCTGGCGTTCGATCTATCAATCTACTACAATTTATTCACGTCCGTTTTGCCAATTTCTGGCGCCTTTACCCGAAAGGGATTGACAACCCCTTTAATACGTCGGGTTGCGAGTATTTGTTATTTGTGTGCAGGTGCCATTTACTTATTGTTGCATGGTTCTCCTACTGTTCTATAACCTTGGTTTCATCATTGAGGGAAATACCTACCGTCGCTGTGCTGCATCATCCCTTCCTCTTTGGGGAAATACCGACGTAGCTTTAAGTTGCATCAAAAGGAGTTACAAAAGTATTCGAAATACCCAGATTGCTACAGACTATTCTATTTTTAACAGATTCTGTTCTCTTTGCGTTGTGTGCTTGCTTTGATGATTCTATGGTTTTCTTTGATGATTTTTTGCCATGGAAAAGTTGGAATACAGTAGATATAATGCAAGAATAAAATATGAATTGGTTTGCTACAACACTTATAGTAGTGATTTGCTTTCTTATACTAACGGATCTCACAAAGGCTTTGTTGAGTTTTGTGTGATTGAAGTTTTAAATTTTGGGTTATCTTACGATTGATGAAGGAATAAGGAGTAAGAACAGCCTAAGCTTGGTGATGCCCCGGCATCCCCTGCTATTATCCAAAGAGAAGCAAGCAACTAAGCTTGGGGATGCCCCGAGTGGCATCCCCTCTTTCTTCTAACGACCACCGGTAGTTTACTCGAAGCTATATTTTTATTCGTCACATACTATGTGTTTTGCTTGGAGCGTCTTGTATGATATGAGTCTTTGCTTGATTTGTTTTGTGTTTTTAGTCTTGATTCCTTGCTGGTAACACCTATTTGAGAGAGCCAAAATTATGCCATAACTTTCTAGAATTGCTCTCTATGCTTCACTTAAATTTTTATGAGCTATGGATTTGCTCTAGTGCTTCACTTATATGTTTTTGAGCACGGTGTGCTTTAGTATTTTTGAAGAAATGCTCTCCTGCTTCACTTAGATTTATTTGAGAGTTAGTAAAATTTTCAAGAAATTCTCTCTTGCTTCACTTAAATTAATTTGAGAGAAAGAAATATTATGCTCATGATCTTCACTTATATTTGTTTGAGCTTATTAAAGGCAATACATGAAAATTAGTTCCAAAGTGATAGACATCCAAGAAGGATATAATAAAAACTTTCATGAAGATCATTGGACAAAATAAACTTGATTCTTAGTAATAGTTTTGAGATATGATGATGTGATATGTGAGTCATCTTGATGAGTAATTATGCTTTAGTAAGAATATTGGTGTTACGGTTTGTGATTCCCTATGCAATCACGAAAGTCAATAGTCATGCAATGAAATTACATCCTACTTGTGGTGCATTATTCGGTGTTACTTATGCTTAATGCTCGCTTATGAGATTATTCGTTTCTTGGTTGGTCGCTTCTCAATATTTTGCTAGCCTTCATTTTGCACTAAGTATGATCACTATTTGTGCTTCCAAAATCCTTTAAACCAGTTTTGCCATATGAGTCCACTATATCTACCTATATGCGGTATTCTTTTGCCATTCTAAGAAAATTTGTATGTGCCATCTCTAATATTCAAAATAAATTTCTCTTTTGTGTACTCATACCACTCACGAGGCGGTGAGGGGTGGCTAATATTTTCCATGCTAGATGTGTTATTCTCACGATGAGTGTTTATTCACTTGTCATTGCACGAGAGTAAGGCAAAGGTATTAGGGATGCCCAGTACCGAAATGAAAAATGAATTTACTTTATGTTGTCAAATAATAAAGATACGGTTAGCCATGGAAAGTGAAAGTATGGTGGAAAAAGGAATAAACTTTAATTTCTGTTTGGGAACCGCCTATGATATATCTAGTATGGAAAGTGTTGGGAACTCTAAGTCGTTTTCGTTGGTGGGAAAAGTATGCCTCTCAAAATGTTTTTATCTCTCAATTTTTGCTTTGAGCTCTGGCACCTCTACAAATCCCTAGTTCCCTCTGCGAAGGGCCTTTCTTTTACTTTATGCAATTTTTATTTTGAATTTGAGTCTCCGTCTTCTCTTATAAAAGCACCAACTAGGGAGCACTATGATCGTACTTGAGCATTGGGTGTAGTTAATATGCGAGTGTGTTCATGAATGGATCAATGATTGAGCATGATGGGCTAGGGATAGCTTATTTTAGTATTGATATTTTGAAAGACATGGTTACTTGTTGATATGCTTGAGTATTTAAGTTATCATGTCAAAACTAGACTATTGCTTTGAACAATATAAAAGTCTAAATGTCCATGCTATAAAGAAAATATTATGATATGACATGTTAGGCAGCATTCGACATCAAAAATTCTGTTTTTATCATTTACCTACTCGAGGATGAGCAGGAATTAAGCTTGGGGATGCTGATACGTCTCCAATGTATCTATAATTTTTGATTGTTCCATGCTGTTATATTATCAACCTTGGATGTTTTATAATCATTTTATAGTCATTTTATATCATTTTTGGTACTAACCTATAGACATAGTGCCAAGTGCCACTTGCTATTTTTTTGCATGTTTTTACATCGTAGGTAATCAATATCAAATGGAGTCCAATCGCAACGAAACTTTTTGTGGATTTTTTTGGACCAGAAGACAACCAATGGGCCGAAGAAGCACCTGGGGGCTGCTCCAAGGGGAGCACAACCCACCAGGGCGCGCCTGGAGGCCCAGGTGAGGGAGTCCTGGACTAAGGGCTCCTAGGGCGTCCGGCCTATTAGCCATGGGCCGGATTGATGGGCTGTGAAGATACGAAGATCGAAGACTGCACCCATGTCCGGATGTGACTCTCCTTGGCGTGGAAGGCAATCTTGGCGACCGGATATGTAGATTCCCTTCTTTGTAACCGACCTCGTGTAAATCCTAGATCCTCCCAGTGTCTATATAAACCAGTGGACTTAGTCCAGATAGGACACATTATCATAGCCATACAAGCTAGGCCTCTAGGGTTTAGCCATTATGATCTCGAGGTAGATCAACTCTTGTAATACTCCTATTCATCAATATCAATCAAGCAGGACGTAGGGTATTACCTCCATAGAGAGGGCTCGAACCTGGGTGAAACATCATGTCCCTTGTCTCCTGTTACCATCAACCTTAGACGCACAGTTCGGGACCCCCTACCCGAGATCCGCCGGTTTTGACACCGACATTGGTGCTTTCATTGAGAGTTCCATTATGTAGTCGCTAAAAGGTTTGATGACCCCTTTAATCGTCCATAATGACGCTGTCCAAGGAGAAACTTTCCTCACCCGACAGATCTTCGTGTTCGGCGGCTTCGCACTGTGGGCCAATTCGCTTGGCCATCTGGAGCAGATCGAAAGCTACGCCCCTGGCCACCAGGTCAGATTTGGGAGCTTGAACTACGTTGCGGACACCCGTGGAGACTTGATCTTCGCCGGATTCGAGACCGCGGTAGCCACTCCCGGTCGCCCCGATGATCATGACCGAAATCTGTCATCAGGCTGCATCCAGGAGATCGCTCCTGTAACCGCTCTGGCCCTAGATCCGGAGCAAGCTGCGCCACCCGAGGATGAGAGGATCAACCCCACCACAAAGGACACAGATTCCACGGTGTTGGAGCCACATATAGACTTAACCTCTCACAACGTCTCTGCCAGCGGAACTCTGGACTCGTCTCCGGCCGTAAGTTCCGAGCCACGTGAGACCGCGGACGCCGAGCTTGATCGTTTATCGATCTTTGAATTCAGCACCACAGACATCTTCCAGCGCTCACCTTTGGGCAACGTGCTAAACTCATTAAAAAACCCGTCCTTCGCACAACGCTCACCTTCCGAACTACTCTGCAGCAGGAGAGCTCGGCTCGTCAGGAGCTCGACTAGCAATTCGGCCTCCGTCGTAGTTCCGATCAAGTGGTGGCATTCGTGCCGCATGTACATAACTACGCGCTCAAAATCCCATGGGCATCGACGGAGGCATAGCTAGCTTATGGTTTGCAGTACGGCTCAACTGACGTCGGATACACACATACTTTCATTTTTACTTGTTTCCTTTTCAGGTCTCAATCTCACAGGCACCATCAGATGGCCTGGTCATCGGTCCTCTTGAAGGATAAACTCACCAAGACGGCAAGAAAGACAGACATATGGGGGACTTTTTAGGTGATTCCGTTAACGATAACTTTACCTATTTTTCAAGACCCACATGCAGCTCTCCCTTGGTTTCAGCATGTCAAATAGCCTGCTGCTTATTGCACTACCTGTATCAATGCGCCTTGATGTACTAATTAAATTACAATGAGAACAGTTTGAGGCTGGAGCTATAGGACTCCAACCTTTTTGTACCTTTTCTGTTTTCTTTCTTTTTTTCTTTTCAGCTCCCCTGTGAGTAATCCTATCAGGTAGCACCCGTACACTTTGGTACGCTTGATGCTTGCCAGGGGCTTCATAGCACCCCCACATTACGGCAACAAAAGTCCGAACACTTTTTATAAGTATAGTTCAGCACCCCGAATTTAGCATTATATGTATTGGCTCCGAATCATGTCTTTGGTCAATAGTTGGGTTGCCCGGCTCCTGTGCTTGCTACCTTACGTTCCGCTACATCGGCTAAGGTAGTAAAAGGAGAACTACTGCGATTGTGCCTTGGTTTATCCAAAGGAGCACCTCAGTAGAGAAAGCCGAAAACTGACTGTCATGATGCGGCAAGAGCCGGTCAGCTGTTCGGAGGTTGCAAATCATTGGAGATTTCTTCTGCATCACGCGAAGGATTGGTACTTCCCGATCAGACGCTTATAGCACCCTAGTTCGGATACTAGGGGCTGCGCCCATGTTTTTATTATCGCACTCCTATGGCTAAGTGAGGGCGTTACAGTCGCATAGTCTGGTTTCCTGGTTCGTTGCGCTAAACAACTCCTTTAAGGACCATCTAATTGGATCAAGATTGTTTAGATTCCATCCCAAACACCCCCGTACTACCTACGTGGGGGCAAAAGCCGACGACTGGTTAACCCTTAGATTTCATACAACACGTCTGCACAGGAAGTAAAAATTTAAAAACATAACAAAGCATTATATTGCATAAACACTTTGTTTTATCATACAAGGTAGAGGGAACTCGCATACATTCATTCAAATATAGTGTCTTTCGCACAGTGATCTGCAACAATGCGGGATCCCTCCAGGACACCATCAAAATATAACTCGGGTCGGTGGTGCTCCTTGCCCTCAGGTGGCCCCTCGGTCATTAACTTCTTGGCATCCATCTTCGCCCAATGCGTCTTGACGCGGGCAAAGGCCATCCGTGCACCTTCGATGCAGACCGACCGCTTTATCACCTCAAGACGTGGGAAGCCATCAACAAGCCGCTTCACAAGTCCGAAGTAGCTGTTGGGCATCGGCGCGGCAGGCCATAGTCGGACTATAAGCTCCTTCATGGCCAGCTTGGCCGCCTTGTGCAGCTCGACCAACTGTTTCAGCTGGTCGTTGAAGGATAACGGATGTTCTGGTCCAAGATATTGAGACCAGAACAGCTTCTCCGTAGAACTCCCTTCTTTGGCCCGATAGAACTCGGTAGCATCTGATATGCTACGCGGCAAATCCGTAAATGCCCCCGGGGAACTCCAAATTCAGGTAAGTAATAGGAACATCTCCTTAACAGACTTGCTTTGCATAACAAAAGCCTTACCCACCGCGATCTTCCGGGCCGCCTGGATTTCCTGAAGGGCTCTCTGGGTTTCGGCTCGAGCCTCCTGCGCGCTCTGGAGGGCCTTCGCAAGTTCGGATGCTTGCATCTTGGAATCACGCTCCAAGGAATCACACTTCTTGATGGTGTCCTGGAGCTCTTGCTGAACCTCGCCAACCCGGGCCTCGTGCTTCTCGCGCGTGGTGCGTTCCTTGGCCGCTTTGTCCTCGGCTTTCTTTAATGCCTTCTTGAGGTCCGCCACCTCAGTCGTGGCCCCTAATAAAGTTCATGGCACTCTAGTCAGCATGAACCATTCATCCTTCCTAAACATACATGCAGGTTACTGCATACCTTTGCTGTCCTCCAGCTGCTTATTCATGAGGCCGAGCTCTTTCTCAGTCCGCTCCAGGTCCTGCTTCAGTCTGGAGACTTCCGCAGTGTGAGCGGCAGCAGCCAGCAGCGACACCTGCTTATTCACATAGACATATTATGTTAGATTCCTGCGAAAATTATTTTGATCCCCTGTTCGGCTTTTCCTTTCCGGACACTGAATAGAGCATCAGGGGCTACTGTCCATATTGTGATATTTTTTTTCTATAATTGTTACCTAAAAGCCTATTAAAAAGTTAGTGCAGGCCTTGGTCAGTCTGCTTTTGGCAGACTGAACCTTTTCGATCACCGTACCCATAAGGACACGGTGCTCATCCACAATGGCGGCGCCTCGCAGCACCTCCAGCAGGTTGTCCTATGTCTCTGGTTGGACAGAGGTCATCGGTGGAACATATACGCCTCCTCCTTTCAGGGAACGCCATTCGCTGGACTCCGGATCCATATAGGTCTTCGGAATGGTATCCGGCTGAGGGTCGAAGGGAACTTGGCCCCCACTACCGGTCCCCATGGGGGATTTTCCCCCATGTGTCCGGCAGCCGAGGAGTCATCCCGCGGCGCCTTAACGATTTCTGGAATCTCCCCCTGGTCTGGGAAGATCCTTTGGGACGCTACCTCGTCATCACCCTTGGGTGAGGCAGAATGAGCGGGCGACGGAGACATGCTAGCCATCTCCTTCGAGTCTAGCGAATCCTCTGTCGAGGATCACAGGGAGCCGTCACAAGCCGGACTGTAATGGCATAGTTTAAACATATTAATATTATAAATTGGAAAGGCTAGGTATTGGGAGGTGCATAGGGTTTTGGCACTTACGAGGCAGCCCGAGGCTTGGTCCGGGGCATTTGCTCTGGACTGCTTTTGACATCCCATGCGGATTTATCCGCAAGGGAGCCCTTCCCCCTCTTGGGTGCTTTTGCCTCCAGATTCATGGAGGCCTCTCTTTTCTTCTTTACCCCCTCCGGGGGGAAGCCACTTTCTTCTTCCTCCTCGCCATCGTCTTCAGCGACCAAAGAGTTAGTCTCGTCTTCAGACGACATGTCCGAAGCACCCTTTCGGCGAAGGCCACTCCTGCTCCCTTTGGCCGTCTTCTTGGCCTTCTTCTCCGGCACATCATAAGGCATCGGGAATAGCATCTTCGTTAGGAGTGGGCTTTCCTCGTCTTCGGGAAGTGGAGCGGGATAATTAATCCGCTCCGCTATGTCGATCCAGGCCTGAGAATTGATAGGAAGATTTAGACTCCTTCCCAAAATATGCCAGTAAAGGCTATACCTTGAATACATGAAAGAACTTACCGAATTGGCCTGGCGCTTTAAGCTGAGCCCGCGATCTTCGGTCGTGGGCGGTGGTGTCTCACCAGCCTTGAAGAGCACTTTCCAGATATCTTCGTGCGTTGTGCCGAAGAGCTCGCGTAGCGTCTGATGCTTGGCCAGATTGAACTCCCATAAAAAGCAAGTCCGCGTTGGCATGGAAGGATCCAGCGAATGAGCATAACCTGTATCATGTTGATGAGTTTGATCCTCTTGGTTAGCATGTTTAGAACGCACGTCTGTAGCCCAGTCAGCTCGCTCAAAGAGCCCCAGGCGAGGCCCTTCTCTTGCTAGGAGGTAAGTCGCAGCTGAGTTCCAGATCAGAATTCGGGGGCCGCCGCCCAGTTGGTGTCGCGTGGCTTGATGGTGTAGAACCACCCGACTGCCAACCCTTCACCATCTCCATGAAGGAACCTTCAGGCCATATCACGTTGGGCATCTTGCCCACCATGGCACCTCCGCACTCTGCTTGTTGGCCTCTCACCACCTTCGGCTTTACATTGAACGTCTTCAGGCATAGGCCGAAGTGAGGCGGGATATGGAGGAAGGCCTCACAAATGGACAAAATTGGGGGCTAGATCATGGAAATCTAGCCCATAGTAAAACATCAGTCCGCGGACAAATGGGTGGAGTGGGAATCCTAGCCCACAGACGAAGTGTGCGAGAAATACAACCCTCTCGTGGGGCTCTGGGGTAGGGATGATCTGTCCTTCGGCCGGGAGGCGGTGAATGATCTCCTTGGCTAGGTATCCGGCCTATCGAAGCTCCTTGATGTCTTTCTTCCTGACAGAAGAAGCCATCCACTTGCCACCAGCTCCTGATCCAGACATGGTTGGAGTGCTTTCTTGAGTAGGAAACAGATGAGAACTTGGGCGCTGGAGCTCAAGAGTAGAAAGGCAGAAGAAGAGAGAAGGCGTGGGAGAAGAAAGGGGAATCTTATCTCTTTATAAGGGCAATGAATATTGAACGCCACCCCACTCACCTCAAAATTCGCCTGCTCCCGAGGGCTGTGTAAATGGCTCGGTTGGGTTACCCATGCCCGTATTGATGAGAATCCCATAATAAGGGGACACAATCTCTGCTTCGACAAGACGTGCTAATGGCAACCACATCTCGAAATGCGGAGCGGCAAGCAAAAAAGGTTCAAAATTATGACTGGATGGACGTGATGTCATGTTGTAAAAATTGTCAGCGGATTGGACTCGTGTATTATTATATTCTCTCTATGGTTGTGTGTGGTGTGTGTTACAGGTCCGGACACGATCAATTCGTCTGAAGACTATTTTGAAGTTCGGAAGGAGGAACTCGCCTTGCAATGACGAAGACAGCACTACGCGCCGGATACCTTGTCATTGAAGCCAGGTTCAGGGGCTACTGAGGGACTCCTGGACTAAGGGGTCCTCGGGTGTCCGGCCTGTTAGCCATGGGCCGGATTGATGGGCTGTGAAGATGTGAAGACCGAAGACTGCACCCGTGTCCGGATGGGACTCTCCTTGGCGTGGAAGGCAAGCTTGGCGACCGGATATGTAGATTCCCTTCTTTGTAACCGATATCGTGTAAACCCTAGATCCTCTCGGTGTCTATATAGATCGGTGGACTTAGTCCGGATAGGACACATTACATAGCCATAAAAGCTAGGCCTCTATGGTTTAGCCATTACGATCTCGAGGTAGATCAACTCTTGTAATACTCCTATTCATCAATTTCAATCAAGCAGGACGTAGGGTATTACCTCCATAGAGAGGGCCCGAACCTGGGTAAAACATCGTGTCCCTTGTCTCCTGTTACCATCGACCTTAGACGCACAGCTCGGGACCCCATACCCGAGATCCGCCGATTTTGACACCGATACCAGGTGCACCCTGGTGGGCTGTGCCCACCTCGGGTGCCCTCAGACCGCCTATTTACTCTATAGATACCCCAATATTCCAGAAAACCTAGGGGAGTCGACGAAAATCAATTCCAGCCGTCGCAGAGTCCAGAACCACCAGATCCAATCTAGACACCATCACGGAGGAGTTCACCACTTCCATTGGTGCCTCTCCGATGATGCGTGAGTAGTTCTTTGTAGACCTTCGGGTCCATAGTTAGTAGCTAGATGGCTTCCTCTCTCTCGTCTGATTCTCAATACAATGGTCTCTTGGAGATCCATATGATGTAATTCTTTTGCGGTGTGTTTGTTGGGATCCGATGAACTTTGAGTTTATGATCAGATCTATCTCTTTTTATCCATGAAAGTTATTTGAGTTTCTTTGATCTCTTATATGAATGATTTCTTATAGCCTTGTACTTCATCTTTGATATTTGGGTTTTGTTTGGCCAACTTGATCTATTTATCTTGCAATGGGAAGAGGTGCTCTGTAGTGGGTTTGATCTTACGGTGCTTGATCCCAGTGACAGGAGGGGAACCAACACGTATGTATCGTTGCTACTAAGGATAAAAAAATGGGGTCTATTTCTACATAAATAGATCTTGTCTACATCATGATCGTTCTTATTGCATTACTCTATTCCTCCATGAACTTAATACACTAGATGCATGCTGTTGGATAGCGGTCGATGTGTGGAGTAATAGTAGTAGATGCAGGCAGGAGTCGGTCTACTAATCTTGGACGTGATGCCTATATAATGATCATTGCCTGGATATCGTCATGATTATTTGAAGTTCTATCAATTGCTGAACAGTAATTTGTTCACCCACCGTTTGCTATTTTTCTCGAGAGAAGCCACTAGTGAAACCTACGACCCCCGGGTCTCTTTCTTATATTATTTGCCTTCGCGATCTATTTTATTTGCCTTTTATTTTCAGATCTATTAAGTTAAAAATACAAAATACCTTGCTGCAATTTATTCTTATTTATTTTATCTGGCGTTCGATCTATCAATATACTACAATTTATTCATGTCCGTTTTGCCAATTTCTGGCGCCGTTACCCGAAAGGGATTGACAACCCCTTTAATACATCGGGTTTCGAGTATTTGTTATTTGTGTGCAGGTGCCGTTTACGTATTGTTTCTTGGTTCTCCTACTGGTTCGATAACCTTGGTTTCATCACTAAGGGAAATACCTACCGTCGCTATGCTGCATCATCCCTTCCTCTTTGGGGAAATACCGACATAGCTTCAAGCCGCATCACTCTTGTGGTTGCTCTCCAAGACCATGGGAGTAAGGATACAGATGAAAATTGGATCAAGCGCAAGTTTCTCAAGGCCATCATGCCATTCAACAAGGCCATGTCCTCCATGATTCGTCAAAGGCCGGATTTCCACACTTTAACCTCAAGCAATGTTTTGGATGAGTTTATTGACATGAACATCATGAAGAAGACCGCCGACAATGCTCTTGCTCATGTCCGGTCAAAGAAAAGCTCACCCACTCTTGCCTTGAAGGCCAAGGCCATTCCGGAAGAAGAAGAGGAGATTTTCCCCGAGGACACCAAATATGCTTACCATGAGCACATGGCTCTTGCGCCAAGGCAATTTTGGGGCAACAAGAGGAACTCAAGGCTCAACTTCACCAAGAACAACTCAAGTGGCTCAAAGAACAAGCAACAAGCGAGGACTTGCTACAATTGCGGCAATGTGAGTCACTTTGTGTCGGAGTGCCCTTATAAGAAGAGGGAAGACAATGGTGGCAAACTCATTCGCAAAGATAAAGCCAAGTCTTTGCCAAGCAAGAACAACTTCACCAAGAAGATACCTCCAAAGGGCTTGGTGGCACATGAAGAGTACACCTCCGATGATGATGATGATGATGACACAAGTGGATAAGGAATGACAACGGCAACCATGGCCATTGCCACATCTTCCCCCTGTCTCTCTTCAGCGCCCCCAATGAGAACACCATTGCCAAGTGTCTCATGGCCAAAGGTATCAACAAGGTAACCTCAAACATCAAAACCACCATCACTACTAATACTTCATTATTAAATCATGTTGATGATAGTGAGGTGGTGAATGTTGATGAGAATGAGTTTACCAAGTTCGTGAGTAAGCTCAAGGTGAATCCAAGAAGCACTTTGTTGCTCTCTTGGAACAACTTGGTGAGGCCAATGATATCATAGAGTCCCATGAGGATACTATCTCCAAGTTGTAGGGGCATAGTCGTGACTATGCTAATGAGATTGCGGATCTTTCCATTGCTATAGAGGAAGAGCGAGGTCTTCGTTTGACTCTTGAGGAGTCACACAACGTTGATCATGCTAAATTGCAAAAAGATCTTGATCATGCTATTGTTCTTACTCGTGTGCTTAAATCCGAGAAAGTTGCACTTAGAGTTGGCCATGATAGACTCAAGGAAGAGTTTGACACACTTTACAAGGCTCACAAGGTCTTGAAGGGTGTTCATGCTTCTCTCAAGGAGTCTCGTGATCAACTCCAAGTGAAGCTAACCAAGGAGATTTCCACGTGTCCTCCTTCCATTGTAATTGATAATGCCCATGCTACTAACCCTTGTTGTGAGCATGTGCATCTTGTGGAGGAAAATGCCAAGTTGAAAGAGCAACTTTAGAAGGGTCTTGTGACATACATACAAGGTGAGAAGAACCTAAATGACCTTTTGAGTAATCAGAAGAAAGTTGTGGGAAAGGAAGGACTTGGGTTTGTACCCAAGTCAAAGAAGAAGAAGAAGACCAAGCAACCCCTCCCCCTCTCAAGCAAACCTTTATCAAGGCGGGTGAGGGTACTCATGAGAAGAAGAAGAACAAGGAATTGGGAGGTAATGCCAAGAAGGGCAAAACCGCCCCTACCAACAAACCCAACGACTTTAACCCCTCTTATGTTTTGTGTTGTGCTAGTGATGGGCATGTTTATGCCAAATTTGTTGGTTATTCTTATGAGTACATTGAATGGTCTATTTGGGTTCCGAAGACCCTTATTACTAACCTCAAAGGATCCATTCAAAAATGGGTACCTAAATCCAAGCATTGATCTCTTGTAGGAGTTTGCTTCCTGTGGGGTGTCATGGTTGCTCGATAGTGGAGCGACAATTCATATGACCGAGAGTAAGGACTTGGTGGTGGATGTGCATCCAATTCCATCTATGCCCACATGTCCAATTCGGTGATGCTTCAACATCTAAGGTATTGGGACTTGGCAAGGTGGTCATCTCTTAAGATTTATCTATTGAGAAGGTCATGCTTGTTGAGTCCCTTCCATACAATTTGCTTTCCGTTCATCAACTTGCACTTATGGGCTTAGCAAAATTCTTTGATCTTGATACCGTGGCCCTTTTGTGGATCAAGACTCTTAAAGTAGCTTTTCTTGGGCATGTCGAGAAAGGTCTCTATGTGGTGAACTTTTCGGAGCGACCCACTAAGACCGCGACTTTGCCTAATGGCTAAAGTTGATGTGGGTGGCATCGCCAACTTCCCCATGTCAATATGAGGTCTTTGCAAAGTCTCCTCAAAGGGGATCATGTCTATGGACTAGAAAATGTGGGTTTTGCCAAAGATCATGCTTGCAGTTCTTGTATTGAAGGAAAGTTACATGAGACAACTCACCAACCCAACACAATCATCTACTTGAAGAGGCCCTTGGAGCTCCTTGAAGGAAATATGCCCTAGAGGAAATAATAAAGTTGTTATTTATATTTCCTTATATCATGATAAATTTTTATTATTCATGCTAGAATTGTGTTAACCGGAAACTTAGTACATGTGTGAATACATAGACAAACAGAGTGTCCCTAGTATGCCTCTACTTGACTAGCTCGTTAATCAAAGATGGTTAAGTTTCCTAGCCATAGACATGTGTTGTCATTTGATGAACGGGATCACATGATTAGAGAATGATGTGATGGACTAGACCCATCCGTTAGCTTAGCACTGAGATCATTTAGTTTATTGCTATTGCTTTCTTCACGACTTATACATGTTCATATGACTATGAGATTATGCAACTCCCGAATACCGGAGGAACACTTAGTGTGCTATCAAACGTCACAATGTAACTGGGTGATTATAAAGATGCTCTAAAGGTGTCTTCGATGGTGTTTGTTGAGTTGGCATAGATCGAGATTAGGATTTGTCACTCGGATTATCGGAGAGGTATATCTGGGCCCTCTCGGTAATGCACATCACTATAAGCCTTGCAAGCAATGTGCCTAATGAGTTAGTTACAGGATGACGCATTACGGAACGAGTAAAGAGACTTGCTGGTAACGAGATTGAACCAGGTATGATGATACCGACGATCGAATCTCGGGCAAGTAACATACTGATGACAAAGGGAACAACGTATGTTGTTATGCGGTTTGACCGATAAAGATCTTCGTAGAATATGTAGGAGCCAATATGAGCATATAGGTTCCACTATTGGTTATTGACCGGAGATATGTCTCGGTCATGTCTACATAGTTCTCGAACCCGTAGGGTCCGCACGCTTAACGTTCGATGACGGTTTGTATTATGAGTTATGTGATTTGATGACCGAAGTTTGTTCGGAGTCCCAGATGAGATCACGAACATGAGGAGAAGTCTCGAAATGGTCGAGACGTAAAGATCAATATATTGGAAGGCTATATTCGGACATCAGAAAGGTTCCGTGTGGTTCGGGTATTTTTCGGAGTACCGGAGAGTTACGGGAATTCATCGGGGGAAGTATTGGGGCTTAATGGAAAGGAGAGAAGGGCCACAAGGGGAGCCGCACGCCCCCCATGGGCTGGTCCGAATTGGACTAGGGAGGTGGCGCCGCCTAATACGTCCATTTTGCATCATGCTTTTATATCGATATTAATTGCATTATGGCTGTTATTACACATTATGTCACAATACTTATGCCTATTCACTCTTATTTTAAAGGTTTACATGAAGAGAGAGAATGCCGGCAGCTGGGATTCTGGGCTGGAAAAGGAGAAAATATTAGAGACCTATTCTGCACAGCTCCAAAAGTCCTGAAACTTCACGGAAGTTATTTCCAGAATATATATAAAATACCGAGCGCAAGAAGTACCAGAGGGGGGCCACCCACCAGCCACGAGGGTGGGGGGCGCGCACTACCCCCTGGGCGTGCCCCCTGCCTCGTGGGCCCCTGGTGGCCCTCCGATGACCATCTTATGCTATATGAGATCTTTCGTCGAGGAATCATAAGCAAGCTTTGGGGAAGAAACTCCGCCGCCACGAGGCAGAACCTTGGCGGAACCAATCTAGGGCTCCGGCAGAGCTGTTCTGCCGGGGAAACTTCTCTCCGGGAGGGGGAAATCATCACCATCATCATCACCAACGATCCTCTCATCGGGAGGGGCCCAATCTCCATCAACATATTCACCAGCACCATCTCATCTCAAACCCTAGTTCATCCCTTGTATCCAATCTTTGTATCCAAACCTCAGATTGGTACCTGTGGGTTGCTGGTAGTGTTGATTACTCCTCGTAGTTGATGCTAGTTGGTTTACTTGGTGGAATATCATATGTTCAGATCCATTATGCATATTAATACCCCTTTGATTATGAAATTGAATATGCTTTGTGAGTAGTTACGTTTGTTCCTGAGGACATGGAGAAGTCTTGCTATTAGTAGTCATGTGAATTTGGTATTCGTTCGATATTTTGATGAGATGTACGTTGTCATCCCTCTAGTGGTGTCATGTGAACGGTGACTACATGACACTTCACCATTGTTTGGGCCTAGAGGGAGGCATTGGGAAGTAATAAGTATATGATGGGTTGCTAGAGTGACAGAAGCTTAAACCCTAGTTTATGCTTTGCTTCGTAAGGGGCTGATTTGGATCCATATGTTTCATGCTATGGTTAGGTTTACCTTAATACTTCTGTTGTAGTTGCGGATGCTTGCAATGGGGGTTAATCATAAGTGGGATGTTTGTCCAATTAAGGAAAGCACCCAAGAACCGGTTCACCCACATATCAGATTATCAAAGTACCGAACGCGAATCATATGAACGTGATGAAAACTAGCTTGACGATAATTCCCATGTGTCCTCGGGAGCTCTTCCCTTCATATAAGAGTTTGTCCAGGCTTGTACTTTGCTACAAAAAGGATTGGGCCATCTTGATGCACCTTATTTACTTTTATTGCTTGCTACTCGTTACAAATTACCTTATCACAAAACTATCTGTTACCAACAATTTCATTGCTTGCAGAGAATACCTTACTGAAAACTGCTTATCATTTCCTTCCGCTCCTCGTTGGGTTCGACACTCTTACTTATTGAAAAGCTACGACAGATCCCCTACACTTGTGGGTCATCAAGACTCTTTTATGGTGCCGTTGCCGGGGAGTGAAGTGCCTTTGGTAGGTGGAACTTGGTAAGGAAAAATTATATAGTGTGCTGAAATTTACTGTCACTTGTTACTATGGAACATAATCCTTTGAGGGGCTTGTTCGGGGTATCTTCACCCCGACCAGTAGAGCAAAGAGTTTCTCCTCAACCTACTGAACCTACTGAAAATGTTTACTTTGAAATTTTCGGGTATGATAGAGAAACTGCTAGCTAATCCTTTTGCAGGAGATGGAACATTGCATCCCGATTTACACTTAATCTATGTGGATGAAGCTTGTGGATTATTTAAGATTGCAGGTATGCCCGATGATGTTATCAAGAAGAAGGTCTCCCCTTTATCTTTGAAGGGAGATGCATTGACATGGTATAGGCTATGTGATGATATGGGATCATGGGACTACAAGCGATTGAAATTGGAATTTCACCGGAAGTTTTATCCTATGCATCTTGTTCATCGTGATCGTAATTATATATATAATTGGCCTCGCGAAGGAGAAAGCATCGCTCAAGCTTGGTGGTGGCTTAAGTCAATGTTATATTCATGCCCCAATCATGAGCTCTCAAGATAAATGATTATTCAAAATTTTATGCTCGGCTTTCTCTCAGTAATCGCTCCATGATCGATACTTCTTGTACTGGATCTTTTGTGATGAAGACTATTGAATTCAAATGGGATTTATTGGAAAGAATTAAACGCAACTCTGAAGATTGGGATCTCGATGAAGGTAAGGATTCAGGTATAACACCTAAGTTTGATTGTGTTAAATCTTTTATGGATACCGATGCATTTCGTGAATGTAGCACTAAATATGGACTTGACTCTGAGATAGTAGCTTCCTTTTGTGAATCCTTTGCTACTCATGTTGATCTCCCTAAGGATAAGTGGTTTAAATATAATCAACCCATTGAAGTAAAAGTAGTTGCACCTATTAAAGTTGAATAAAATACTATCACTTATAATGATCCTATTGTTCCTACTGCTTATGTTGAGAAACCACCTTTCCCTGTTAGAATAAAGGATCATGCTAAAGTTTCAACTGTAGTCAACAAAAGTAATATTAGGACACACAAACCCCCTGAGAAAATTAAAGTTGAACCTAATATTGCTATGGTTAAAGATCTCTTGGCCGATAATATTGATGGGCATGTTATTTACTTCTGAGATGAGAATGCTAGAATTGCTAGACCTGATACTAAAAATAAACATAGACCTATTGTAGGCATGCCTGTTATTTCTGTTAAAATAGGAGATCATTACTATCATGGCTTATGTGATATGGGTGCTAGTGCAATACCTCATTCCTTATACAAAGAAATTATGCATGATATTGCACCTGCTGAGATAGAAGATATCGATGTTACCATTAACCTTGCCAATAGAGATACTATTTCACCAATTGGGATCGTTAGAGATGTTGAAGTCTTGTGGGGGAACGTTAAATATCCTGCTGATTTTCTTGTTCTTGGTTCCCCACAAGATAGCTTTTGTCCCATTATATTTGGTAGACCCTTCTTGAATACTGTTAATGCTAAGATAGACTGCAATAACGATATTGTTTCTGTTGGTTTAGGGGATATGTCTCATGAGTTTAATTTCACTAAATTTCATAGACAACCTCATGATAAAGAATTGCCTAGTAAAGATGAAATTATTGGTCTTGCTTCTATTGCCGTGCCTCCTACTGATCCTTTAGAACAATATTTGCTAGACCATGAAAATGATATGTTTATGAATGAAAGAAGGGAAATGGATGAAGTATTCTTTAAACAGGGACCTATTCTGAAACACAACTTGCCTGTTGAAATTCTAGGGGATCCTCCTCCGACCAAGGGTGATCCCGTGTTTGAGCTTAAACCATTGCCTGATACTCTTAAATATGCTTATCTTGATGAAAAGAAGATATATCCTATTATTATTAGTGCTAACCTTTCAGAGCATGAGGAACAAAATATTGAAAACTCTGAAGAAGCACCGTGCTGCTATTGGATATACTCTTGATGATCTTAAGGGCATTAGTCCCACTCTATGTCAACACAAAATAAATTTGGAGAAAGATGCCAAACTAGTTACTATCACCAACAACGGCTGAATCCTAAGATGAAAGAAGTGGTAAGAAAGGAAATATTAAAGCTCCTTGAGGTAGGTATAATTTATCCCGTTGATACGTCTCCAACATATCTATAATTTTTGATTGTTCCATGCTATATTATATCATGTTTTGGACATCATTGGGCTTTATTATACACTTCTATATTATTTTGGGGACTAACCTATTAACCGGAGGCCCAGCCTAGAATTGCTGTTTTTTTGCCTATTTCAGAGTTTCACAGAAAAAGAATATCAAACGGAGTCCAAACAGAATGAAACCTTCGGGAACGTGACTTTCAGAACGAACATGATCCAGAGGACTTGGACCCTACGTCAAGAAAGCAACTAGGAGGGCACGAGGTAGGGGGGCGCGCTTACCCCCCAGGCGCGCCCTCCACCCTCGTGGGGCCCACGTTGCTCCACTGACGTACTTCTTCCTCCTATATATACCTACGTACCCCCAAACTACCAGATACGGAGCCAAAACCCTAATTCCACCGCCGTAACTTTCTGTATCCGTGAGATCCCATCTTGGGGCCATTTCCGGAGCTCCGCCGGAGGGGGCATCAACCACGGAGGGCTTCTACATCAACACCATAGCCTCTCCGATGAAGTGTGAGTAGTTTACTTCAGACCTTCGGGTCCATAGTTATTAGCTAGATGGCTTCTTCTCTCTTTTTGGATCTCAATACAAAGTTCTCCCCCTCTCTTGTGGAGATCTATTCGATGTAATCTTCTTTTGTGGTGTGTTTGTTGAGACCGATGAATTGTGGGTTTATGATCAAGTTCATCTATGAACAATATTTGAATCTTCTCTGAATTCTTTTATGTATGCTTGGTTATCTTTGCAAGTCTCTTCGAATTATCAGTTTGGTTTGGCCTACTAGATTGGTCTTTCTTGCAATGGAAGAAGTGCTTAGCTTTGGGTTCAATCTTGCGGTGTCCTTTCCCAGTGACAGTAGGGGCAGCAAGGCGCGTATTGTATTGTTGCCATCGAGGATAACAAGATGGGGTTTATATCATATTGCATGAGTTCATCCCTCTACATCATGTCATCTTGCTTAAAGCGTTACTCTGTTCTTTTGAACTTAATACTCTAGATGCATGCTAGATAGCGGTCGATGTGTTGAGTAATAGTAGTAGATGCAGGCAGGAGTCGGTCTACTTGTCTCGGACATGATGCCTATATACATGATCATACCTAGATATTCTCATAACTATGCTCAATTCTGTCAATTGCTCAAGAGTAATTTGTTTACCCACCGTAATATTTATGCTCTCGAGAGAAGCCACTAGTGAAAACTATGGCCCCCAGGTCTATTTTCCATCATATTAATCTTCCGTCAACAAGCTATTTCCTTTTCCGTTTATTTTGCTTTCTTTACTTTGCATCTTTATCATAAAAATACCAAAAATATTATCTTATCATATCTACCAGATCTCACTTTCATAAGTGACCATGAAGGGATTGACAACCCCTTTATTGCGTTGGTTGCGGGGATTTTATTTGTTTGTGTAGGTGTGAGGGACTTGTGCGTGGCTTCCTACTGGATTGATACCTTGGTTCTCAAAAACTGAGGGAAATACTTACACTACTTTGCTGCATCACCCTTTCCTCTTCAAGGAAAAACCAACGCAGTGCTCAAGAGGTAGCAAGAAGGATTTCTGGCACCGTTGCCGGGGAGTCTACGCAAAAGTCAACATACCAAGTACCCATCACAAACCCTTACCTCCCGCATTACATTATTTGCCATTTGCCTCTCGTTTTCCTCTCCCCCACTTCACCCGTGCCGTTTTATTCGCCCTCTCTCTCTGTCCTCCTTCTCTTTCTCTATTTGCCTCCTTTTGCCTGTCTCTTGTTTGCTTGTGTGTTGGATTGCTTGCTTGTCACGATGGCTCTACCTAGATTTGGTGATCATCACCTTAAAAGGTTATAAGAGATCGAAAGCAACGTTAGGAGTTTTATGGTCTTACAGTTTGAGCATATAATTTCTTTAGAAACGAGCTTAAGGAACAAAAAACCTTTATGGGTTTTATGAATAAAGAGCTCGATGATATGACTAAAGAATTTGATGGTTTGAAATCTCAGATTGCTCACCTCGAGAAGTTAATAGCTGAAGTCTCAGATAAGCAGGCCACCTTAGTTAATAAGATGGCCGCTAAGCTGGAAAATTTTGGGAATAATAAAGATGAAGATCTAAAAGTTATTGATGTGTCACCTATTAAATCTTTGTTTTGCAGTATGAATCTTGATAATGATGGGACTGAATATGATCCACCTTTACCTAGAAGACGTTCCAAAAATTCGGAGTCTTTAGATCTTGATGCTAAAATTGTTAAAAGTGGGATTGAAGAAGTCAAAACTTTAAATATTAATGAACCCACTATGTTGGATCTTAAGGAATTTAATTATGATAATTGCTCTTTAATAGATTGTATTTCCTTGTTGCAATCCGTGCTAAATTCTCCCCATGCTTATAGTCAAAATAAAGCCTTTACCAAACATATCGTTGATGCTTTGATGCAATCTTATGAAGAAAAACTTGAGTTGGAAGTTTCTATCCCTAGAAAGCTTTATGATGAGTGGGAACCTACTATTAAAATTAAAATTAAAGATCATGAATGCTATGCTTTGTGTGATTTGGGTGCTAGTGTTTCCACGATTCCAAAGACTTTGTGTGATTTGCTAGGTTTCCGTGATTTTGATAATTGCTCTTTAAACTTGCACCTTGCAGATTCAACTATTAAGAAACCTATGGGAAGAATTAATGATGTTATTATTTTTGCAAATAGGAATTATGTGCCCATAGATTTTATTGTTCTTGACATAGATTGCAATCCTTCATGTCCTATTATTCTTGGTAGACCTTTCCTTAGAACAATTGGTGCAATTATTGATATGAAGGAAGGGAATATTAAATTCCAATTTCCGTTAAGGAAAGGCATGGAACACTTCCCTAGAAATAAAATTAAATTACCATATGAATCTATTATGAGAGCCACTTATGGATTGCCTACCAAAGATGGCAATACCTAGATCTATCTTTGCTTTTATGCCTAGCTAGGGGCGTTAAACGATAGCACTTGTTGGGAGGCAACCCAATTTTATTTTTATTCCTTGATTTTTGCTCCTGTTTAGTAATAAATAATTTATATAGCCTCTGTTTTGGTTGTGTTTTTTGTGTTTAATTAGTGTTTGCGCCAAGTAGAACCGTTGGGAAGACTTGGGGAAAGTCTTTTTAATCTTGCTGTACAAAACAGAAACTTTAGCGCTCACGAGAATTGCTACCATTTTTATTTGGAAATTTATATTTAGTTAATTATTTTTTAAGATGATTAATAGATAAATTCCTAACGTCAAGCAATTTATTTTAGAATTTTTGGGGTTCCAGAACTTGCGTTAGCTACAGATTACTACAGACTGTTCTGTTTTTGACAGATTCTGTTTTTCGTGTGTTGTTTGCTTATTTTGATGAATCTATGGCTAGTAAAATAGTTTATAAACCATAGAGAAGTTGTAATACAGTAGGTTTAACACCAATATAAATAAATAATGAGTTCATTACAGTACCTTGAAGTGGTGTTTTGTTTTCTTTCGCTAACGGAGCTCACTAGATTTTCTACTTTAAGTTTTGTGTTGTGAAGTTTTCAAGTTTTGGGTGAAAGATTTGATGGATTATGGAACAAGGAGTGGAAAGAGCCTAAGATTTGGGATGACCATGGCACCCCAAGATAATCTAAGTACACCTAAAATCCAAAGCTTGGGGATGCCCCGGAAGGCATCCCCTCTTTCGTCTACTTCCATCGGTAACTTTACTTGGAGTTATAATTTTTATTTACCACATGATATGTGTTTTGCTTGGAGCGTCTTGTGTTATTTGAGTCTTTATTTGTTAGTTTTCCACAATCATCCTTGCTGCACACACCTTTTGAGAGAAACACACATGATTCGGAAATTGTTAGAATACTCTATGTGCTTCACTTATATCTTTTGAGTTATATAGTTTTTGCTCTAGTGCTTCACTTATATCTTTTAGGGCACGGTGGTGGATTTGTTTTATAGAAACTATTGTTCTCTCATGCTTCACTTAGTATATTTTGAGGGTCCTACAAAACAGCGTGGTAATTTGCTTTAATTATGTTAGGCATTCAAGATTAATAATTTTTTTCTTATGAGTGTGTTGAATACTATGAGAAGTTTGATACTTGATAATTGTTTTGAGATATGGAGATGGTGATATTAGAGTCATGCTAGTTGAGTAGTTGTGAATTTCAGAAATACTTGTGTTGAAGTTTGTGATTCCCGTAGCATGCACGTATGGTGAACCGTTATGTGATGAAGTCGGAGCATGATTTATTTATTGATTGTCTTCCTTATGAGTGGCGGTCGGGGACAAACGATGGTCTTTTCCTACCAACCTATCCCCCTAGGAGCATGCGCGTAATAATTTTCTTCGATAACTAATAGATTTTTGCAATAAGTATGTGAGTTCTTTATTACTAATGTTGAGTCCATGGATTATACGCACTCTCACCCTTCCATCATTGCTAGCCTCTCTAATACCGCGCACCTTTCGCCGGTATCATACACCCACCATATACCTTCCTCAAAACAGCCACCATACCTACCTATCATGGCATTTCCATAGCCATTCCGAGATATATTGCCATGCAACTTTCCACTGTTCCATTTGCTATGACACACTCCATCATTGTCATATTGCTTTGCATGATCATGTAGTTGACATTGTATTTGTGGCAAAGCCACTGTTCATAATTCTTTCATACATGTCACTCATGCATCATTGCACATCCCGGTACACTGTCGGAGGCATTCACATAGAGTCATATTTTGTTCTAAGTATTGAGTTGTAATTGTTGAGTTGTAAGTGAATAAAAGTGTGATGATCATCATTTTTAGAGCATTGTCCCAACTGAGGAAAGGATGATGGAGACTGTGATTCCCCCACAAGTCGGTATGAGACTCCGGACTAAAAAAAGGAGGCCATAAAAAAAGAAGAGAAAAGGCCCAAATAAAATAAATAAAAATGAGAGAAAAGAGAGAAGGGACAATGCTACTATCCTTTTACCACACTTGTGCTTCAAAGTAGCACCATGATCTTCATGATAGAGAGTCTCTTATGATATCACTTTCATATACTAGTGGGAATTTTTCATTATAGAACTTGGCCTGTATATTCCAATGATTGGCTTCCTCAAAATGCCCTAGGTCTTCGTGAGCAAGCGAGTTGGATGCACACCCACTTAGTTCTTTTTGTTCAGCTTTCATATACTTATAGCTCTAGTGCATCCGTTGCATGGCAATTCCTACTCACTCACATTGATATCTATTAATGGGCATCTCCATAGTCCATTAATACGCCAAGTTGATGTGAGACTATCTTCTCCCTTTTTGTCTTCTCCACGACCACCATTATATTCCACATATAGTGCTATGTCCATGGCTCACGCTCATGTATTGCGTGAAGATTGAAAAAGTTTGAGAACACCAAAAGTATGAAACAATTGCTTGGCTTGTCATCGGGGTTGTGCATCATTTAAATACCTTGTGTGGTGAAGAAGGAGCATAGCCAGACTATATGATTTTGTAGGGATAACTTTCTTTGGCCATGTTATTTTGAGAAGACATAATTGCTTAGTTAGTATGCTTGAAGTATTATTATTTCTATGTCAATATTAAACTTTTGTCTTGAATCTTTCGGATCTTAATATTCATACCACAATTAAGAGAATTACATTGAAATTATGCCAAGTAGCATTCCACATCAAAAATTTTGTTTTTATCATTTACCTACTCGAGGATGAGCAAGAACTAAGCTTGGGGATGCTTGATACGTCTCCAGCGTATCTATAATTTTTGATTGTTCCATGCTATATTATATCCTGTTTTGGACATTATTGGGATTTATTATACACTTTTATATTATTCTGGGGACTAACCTATTAACTGGAGGCCCAACCCAGAATTGCTGTTTTTTTGCCTATTTCAGAGTTTCGCAGAAAAAGAATATCAAACGGAGTCCAAACGGAATGAAACCTTCGGGAACGTGACTTTCGGAACCAACATGATCCAGAGGACTTGGACCCTATGTCAAGAAAGCAACCAGGTGGGCACGAGGTAGGGGGGCGCGCCTACCCCCCCAGGCACGCCCTCCACCCTCGTGGGGCCCATGTTGCTCCACCGACGTACTTCTTCCTCCTATATATACCTACGTACCCCCAAACTACCAGATACGGAGCCAAAACCCTAATTCCACCACCGTAACTTTCTGTATCCGTGAGATCCCATCTTGGGGCCTTTTCCGGAGCTCCGCCGGAGGGGAAATCGATCACGGAGGGCTTCTACATCAACACCATAGCCTCTCCGATGAAGTGTGAGTAGTTTACTTCAGACCTTCGGGTCCATAGTTATTAGCTAGATGGCTTCTTCTCTCTTTTTGCATCTCAATACAAAGTTCTCCCCCTCTCTTGTGGAGATCTATTCGATGTGATCTTATTTTATGGTGTGTTTGTTGAGACCGATGAATTGTGGGTTTATGATCAAGTTTATCTATGAACAATATTTGAATCTTATCTGAATTCTTTTATGTATGATTGGTTATCTTTGCAAGTCTCTTCAAATTATCAGTTTGGTTTGGCCTAATAGATTGATCTTTCTTGCAATGGGAAAAGTTCTTAGTGATACGTCTCCAACATATCTATAATTTTTGATTGCTCCATGCTATATTATCTGCTGTTTTGGACATTATTGGGCTTTATTATCCACTTTTATATTATTTTTGGGACTAACCTATTAATAGGAGGCCCAACCCAGAATTGATGTTTTTTGCCTGTTTTAGGGTTTCGAAGAAAAGGAATATCAAACAGAGTCCAAACGGAATGAAACCTTCTAGAACGTGATTTTCTCAACAAACAAGACCCAGGAGACTTGGACCCTACGTCAAGACACAAAAGAGGAGGCCACAAGGTAGGGGGCGCGCCTACCCTCCCCAGGCGCTCCCTCCACCCTTGTGGGCCCCCTGTTGCTCCACCGATGCACTCCTTCCTCCTACATATACCTACGTACCCCCAAACGATCAGATACGGAGCCAAAACCCTAATTCCACCGCCGCAACTTTCTATATCCACGAGATCCCATCTTGGGGACTGTTCCGGAGCTCCGCCGAAGGGGGCATCGATCACGGAGGGCTTCTACATCAACACCATAGCCCCTCCGATGAAGTGTGAGTAGTTCACCTCAGACCTATTCGATGTAATCTTCTTTTGCGGTGTGTTTGTTGAGACCGATGAATTGTGGGTTTATGATCAAGTTTATCTATGAACAATATTTGAATCTTCTCTGAATTCTTTTATGTGTGCTTGGTTATCTTTGCAAGTCTCTTCGAATTATCAGTTTGGTTTGGCCTACTAGATTGGTCTTTCTTGCAATGGAAGAAGTGCTTAGCTTTGGGTTCAATCTTGCGGTGTCCTTTCCCAGTGACAGTAGGGGCAGCAAGGCACGTATTGTATTGTTGCCATCGAGGATAACAAGATGGGGTTTATATCATATTGCATGAGTTCATCCCTCTACATCATGTCATCTTGCTTAAAGCGTTACTCTGTTCTTTTGAACTTAATACTCTAGATGCATGCTGGATGGCGGTCGATGTGTGGAGTAATAGTAGTAGATGCAGGCAGGAGTCGGTCTACTTGTCTCGGACATGATGCCTATATACATGATCATACCTAGATATTCTCATAACTATGCTCAATTCTTTCAATTGCTCAACAGTCATTTGTTTACCCACCGTAATATTTATGCTCTCGAGAGAAGCCACTAGTGAAACCTATGGCCCCGGGGTCTATTTTCCATCATATTAATCTTCCGTCAACAAGCTATTTCCTTTTTCGTTTATTTTGTTTTCTTTACTCTGCATCTTTATCATAAAAATACCAAAAATATTATCTTATCATATCTATCAGATCTCACTTTCGTAAGTGACCGTGAAGGGATTGACAACCCCTTTATTCTGTTGGTTGCGAGGATTTTATTTGTTTGTGTAGGTGCGAGGGACTCGTGCGTGGCCTCCTACTAGATTGATACCTTGGTTCTCAAAAACCGAGGGAAATAATTACGCTACTTTGCTACATCACCCTTTCCTCTTCAAGGGAAAACCAATGCAGTGCTCAAGAGGTAGCACCCGTTGCTAATAGTCAGTTGGTAAGTCATGTCCATTGTGTCCCTAAGAAGGGAGGTATTACCGTCGTTCCTAATGATAAAGATGAATTGATTCAACAAACAATTATTACAGGATATATAATGGTAATTGATTTCCGTAAATTAAATAAAGCTACTAAAAAGGATCACTACCCTTTGCCTTTCATTGATCAAATGCTAGAAAGATTATCCAAACATACACATTTTTGCTTTCTGGATGGTTACTCTGGCTTCTCTCAAATACCTGTGTCAGCTGATGATCAAGCAAAGACCACTTTTACTTGCGCTTTTGGTATTTTTTCTTATAGACGTATGCCTTTTGGTTTATGTAATACACCTGCTACCTTTCAAAGATGCATGATGGCTATATTCTCTGACTTTTATGAAAAGATTTGCGAGGTTTTCATGGACGATTTCTCCGTTTATGGATCCTCTTTTGATGATTGCTTGAGCAACCTTGATCGAGTTTTGTAGAGATGTGAAGAAACTAATCTTGTCTTGAACTGGGAGAAGTGCCACTTTATGGTTAATGAAGGTATTGTCTTGGGGCATAAAATTTCTGAAGGAGGTATCGAAGTTGATAAAACTAAAGTTGATGCTATTGAAAAGATGCCGTGTCCCAAGGACATCAAAGGTATAAGAAGTTTCCTTGGTCATGCCGGTTTTTATAGGAGGTTCATTAAGGACTTCTCAAAAATTTCCTGGCCTCTGACTAACCTATTACAAAAAGATATTCCTTTTGTCTTTGATAATGATTGTGTAGAAGCATTTGAAATACTTAAGAAAGCCTTGATTTCTGCACCTATTGTTCAGCCCCCTGTTTGGAATTTACCCTTTGAAATTATGTGTGATGCTAGCGATTATTCTGTAGGTGCTATTCTAGGACAAAGAATTGATACGAAATTAAATGTTATTTAATATGCTAGTAAAACTCTAGACAATGCCCAGATAAATTATGCTACTACTGAAAAAGAATTTTTAACAGTCGCATTTTCTTGTGATAAGTTCAGACCTTATATTGTTGATTATAAAGTAACTATTCACATTGATCATGCTGCTATTAAATACCTTATGGAAAAGAAAGATGCTAAACCTAGACTTATTAGATGGGTTCTCTTGCTACAAGAATTTGATTTGCATATTATTGATAGAAAGGGAGCTGAGAACCCCGTTGCAGACAACCTGTCTAGGTTAGAGAATGTTCTTGATGACCCACTACCTATTGATGATAGCTTTCCTGTTGAACAATTAGCTGTCATAAATGCTTCTCGTACTGCTCCATGGTATGCTGATTATGCTAATTATATTGTTGCTAAATTTATACCACCTAGTTTCACATACCAGCAAAAGAAAAAGTTCTTCTATGATTTGAGACATTACTTTTGGGATGACCCACATCTTTATAAAGAAGGAGTAGATGGTGTTATTAGACGTTATGTACCTGAGCATGAACAGGAACAGATCCTATGCAAGTGTCACACTGAATCCTATGGAGTACACCATGCTGGAGATAGAACTGCACACAAGGTATCGCAATCCGGTTTTTATTGGCCTACTCTCTTCAAGGATGTCTGTAAGTTTGTCTTATCTTGTGATGAATGTCAAAGAATTGGTAATATTAGTAGACATCAAGAAATGCCTATGAATTATTCACTTGTTATTGAACCATTTGATGTTTGTGGCTTTGATTATATGGGACCTTTTCCTTCCTCTAATGGGTATACACATATTTTAGTTGCTGTTGATTACGTTACTAAGTGGGTAGAAGCTATTCCAACTAGTAGTGCTGATGATAACACCTCTATTAAGATGCTTAAAGAAGTTATTTTTCCGAGGTTTGGAGTCCCTAGATATTTAATGGCTGATGGTGGTTCACATTTTATTCATGGTGCTTTTCGTAAAATGCTTGCTAAGTATGATGTTAATCATAGAATTGCATCTCCTTATCATCCACAGTCTAGTGGTCAAGTAGGACTTAGCAATAGAGAGCTTAAATTAATTTTGCAAAAGACTGTTAATAGATCTAGAAAGAACTGGTCAAAGAAACTAGATGATGCATTATGGGCTTATAGAACTACATATAAAAATCCTATGGGTATGTCTCCATATAAAATGGTTTATGGTAAAGCATGTCACTTACCTCTTGAACTAGAACATAAGGCATATTGGGGTATTAAAGAGCTCAACTATGACTTCAAACTTGCCGGTGAGAAGAGGCTTTTTGACATTAGCTCACTTGATGAATGGAGAACCCAAGCCTATGAAAATGCGAAGCTGTTTAAAGGAAAAGTTAAAAGATGGCATGACAATAGGATACAAAAGCATGAGTTTAATGTAGGTGATTATGTATTATTATACAACTCTCATTTAAGATTTTTTGCAGGCAAACTTCTCTCTAAATGGGAAGGTCCTTACGTTATCGAGGAGGTCTATCGTTCCGGTGCCATAAAAATCAACAACTTCAAAGGCACTAATCCGAGGGTGGTGAACGGTCAAAGAATCAAACATTATATCTCAGGTAATCCTATAAATGTTGAAACTAATATTATTGAAACCGTAACCCCGGAGGAATACATAAGGGACACTTTTCAGAATGTTTCAGACTCCAAAAAGGAATAGGTATGTGGTACGGTAAGTAAACTGACTCCAAAACAGTTCTAATGGCAATTTTTCTCCGTTTTGGAATATTTAGAAAAATAGGAAAATAAGAAGCAGACCGGAAAGGACACGAGGCTTCCACGAGGGTGGAGGGCGCGCCCTACCCCCCTGGGCGTGCCCCCTTGCCTCGTGGGCACCTCGTGTGCTCTCCGGACTCCGTTTTCTTGCACGATACTTCTTTTGGTTGGTAAAAATTCATTATATAATCTCCCGAAGGTTTTGACCACCGTATCACGCAAATATCTCCTGTCTTTGTTTCGAGCTGTTTTTCTGACAGATCTAGATCGCCATGGCGTCTTCAAGTGCCCCCAAGGACAAGTTCTTCGAGAAGGTCATCAACCCCTACCTCGCAGAGGTGCTTCAACACCCTCAAACCATTGAGATGCGTGAGGGATTGTTGCACATCCGCGATATGGAGGGACCAAGGAGGACCGGAAGCGTGGAGACAAGGCTCGAGGCGATGGAGCAACAAGTTTTCAAGTGTCAGGAGATGGTGGAGCGTGGACTCGACTCCAATCACATAATGATCACGGAGTTCACCAACAACCACAAGCTGGACGCCAAGGACATTGGGGAGGCCATCTTCAAGCTTCATGAGAAAATCGAGCGCCTCCAAACCTAGATCTATGACCTGCAAAACCAAAACTATGGTATGAATATAGATTCGAGAGGATGAGTTTGGCTGCAGATTTGCGGATTCCGGAGACTCGATCATCCTTCTATGATGGTGAGCCTATGCCTTGGAAGATGGACGACAAGCCTACATCATCAACAACTCCTTCATCACCACCTCTAAGGAAGGAAACATAAACATATGGGTATGGGCACCCCCTTGGCAACTGCCAAGCCTGGGGGAGTGCTCCGGTATCGTATCACCATCACTTTTATCTTTACCGTTTTTCTTAGATCGATCCTTTTGATAATATCTTGATCTAGTAGAATAAAAGTTCTAGTACGATCTAGTTGTGAGTTTTGCTTTATGATCTTCCTATGTAATTGAGTCCGTGAGCTATATATAATAAAGATTAGTGTCGAGTCAAGGGCTTGATTATTTTGCTATGATCTTGAGGGAATAAAATAATAAAAAAGAGGGAAAGAATAAACAGAAATAAAAAGATCATATGGATCTTATGGAGAGTAATGAGCTCACATATAAAGAGTATGATGAATAAAAGTTGTTGAGAGTTGACAAACATAGTTTTGGTCATAGTTGCAATTAATAGGAAGTAATAAAGAAAGAGAGGTTCACATATAAATATACTATCTTGGACATCTTTTATGATTGTGAGCACTCATTAAAGTATGACATGCTAAGAGTTGACGTTGGACAAGGAAGACAACGTAATGGGTTATGTTTTCTTACATCTGAGATAAATTATATTGTCATGGATCATCCAACATGTTGAGCTTGCCTTTCCCTCTCATGCTAGCCAATTTCTTTGCACCAAGTAGAGATACTACTTGTTCTTCCAAATATCCCTAAACCCGTTTTTGCCATGAGAGTCCACCATATCTACCTATGGATTGAGTAAGATCCTTCAAGTAAGTTGTCATCGGTGCAAGCAATATAAATTGCTCTCTAAATATGTATGACTTATTAATGTGGAGAAAATAAGCTTTATACGATCTTGTGATATGGAAGAAATAAAAGCGACGGACTGCATAATAAATATCCATATCACAAGTGGCAATATAAAGTGACATTCTTTTGCATTAAGATTTCGTGAATCCAACCATAAAAGCGCATGACAACCTCTGCTTCCCTCTGCGAAGGGCCTATCTTTTATTCTTGTCTTATACTTCATGAAAAGAGTCATGGTGATATTCACCTTTCCTTTTTACATTTTATCCTTTGGCAAGCACAATGTGTTGGAAAGATCCAGATATATATTTTATCCTTTAGCTAATTGGATGTGAGTTTTCATGAACTATTATTGTTGACATTACCTTCGAGGTAAAATGTTGGGAGGCAAAACTATAAGCCCCTATCTTTCTCTGTGTCCAATTAAGACTTCATACCCATAAATATTGCATGAGTGTTAGCAATTGTGAAAGACTAAAAGATGGTTGAGTATGTGGAATTGCTAAAAAGCTCTTATATTGACTCTTTCCTATATTATAATAAATTGCAATTGCCTCAATGACTGATATTAGAGTTTGTTGGTTCTCAATAAAGTTTATGATTCATACTTGAAATTGTGATTGAATTGTTACTTTAGCATAAGAGATCATATGACAATATATATATATTGATGTTCTAAGAATGATCATGATGCCCTCATGTCCATATTTTATTTTTATCGACACCTCTATCTCCAAACATGTGGACATATTTTTCGATTTCGGCTTTCGCTTGAGGACAAGCGAGGTCTAAGCTTGGGGGAGTTGATACGTCCATTTTGCATCATGCTTTTATATCGATATTTATTGCATTAGGTGTTGTTATTACACATTATGTCACAATACTTATGCCTATTCTCTCTTATTTTACAAGGTTTACATGAAGAGGGAGAATGCCGGCAGCTGGGATTCTGGGCTGGAAAAGGAGCAAATATTAGAGACCTATTCTGCACAGCTCCAAAAGTCCTGAAACTTCACGGAAGTTATTTCCAGAATATAAAAAAAATACTGAGTGCAAGAAGTACCAGAGGGGGGCCACCCACCAGCCACGAGGGTGGGGGCGCGCCCTACCCCCCTGGGCGCGCCCCCTACCTCGTGGGCCCCCTGGTGGCCCTCTGATGACCATCTTCTGCTATATGAGGTCTTTCGTTGAGGAAAAAATCATAAGCAAGCTTTGGGGAAGAAACTCCGCCGCCACGAGGCGGAACCTTGGCGGAACCAATCTAGGGCTCCGGCAGAGCTGTTCTGCCGGGGAAACTTCCCTCCGGGAGGGGGAAATCATCACCATCGTCATCACCAATGATCCTCTCATCGGGAGGGGGTCAATCTCCATCAACATCTTCACCAGCACCATCTCATCTCAAACCCTAGTTCATCTCTTGTATCCAATCTTTGTATCCAAACTTCAGATTGCTACCTGTGGGTTGCTAGTAGTGTTGATTACTCCTTGTAGTTGATGCTAGTTGGCTTACTTGGTGGAAGATCATATGTTCAGATCCATTATGCATATTAATACCCCTCTGATTATGAACATGAATATGCTTTGTGAGTAGTTACGTTTGTTCCCGAGGACATGGGAGAAGTCTTGCTATTAGTAGTCATGTGAATTTGGTATTCGTTCGATATTTTGATGAGATGTATGTTGTCATCCCTCTAGTGGTGTCATGTGAACGCCGACTACATGACACTTCACCATTGTTTGGGCCTAGAGGGAGGCATTGGGAAGTAATAAGTAGATTATGGGTTGCTAGAGTGACAGAATCTTAAACCCTAGTTTATGCTTTGCTTCGTAAGGGGCTGATTTGGATCCATATGTTTCATGCTATGGTTAGGTTTACCTTAATACTTCTGTTGTAGTTGCGGATGCTTGCAATGGGGGTTAATCATAAGTGGGATGTTTGTCCAAGTAAGGACAGCACCCAAGCACCGGTTCACCCACATATCAGATTATCAAAGTACCGAACACGAATCATATTAACGTGATGAAAACTAGCTTGACGATAATTCCCATGTGTCATCGGGAGCTCTTCCCATCATATAAGAGTTTGTCCAGGCTTGTCCTTTGATACAAAAAGGATTGGGCCATCTTGCTGTACCTTATTTACTTTTATTGCTTGCTAGTCGTTACAAATTACCTTATCACAAAACTATCTGTTACCGATAATTTCAGTGCTTGCAAACAATACCTTACTGAAAACTGCTTATCATTTCCTTCTGCACCTCACTGGGTTCGACACTCTTACTTATTTAAAAGCTACAACAGATCCCCTACACTTGTGGGTCATCAACGCCCCCCTCTTTCCTTCTCCCTCTCCTCTCCTTCATTCTTCTCCTACTTAGACTAGGAAAGGGGGAAACCTACTCCTACTAGGAGTAGGAATCCCCCCGTGGGCGCGCCCCTCCTCCTCCTCCCCTCCTTTATATACGTGGGAGGGGGGCACCCCATAGACACACAAGTTGATCTTAACCGTGTGCGATGCCCCCTCCATAGATTTCCACCTCAATCATATTGTCGTAGTGCTTAGGCGAAGCCCTGTGCATCGGTAACTTCATCATCACCGTCAACACGCCGTCGTGCTGACGAAACTCTCCCTCGGCCTCAGCTGGATCTAGAGTTCGAGGGACGTCATCGAGCTGAACGTGTGCAGATCACGGAGGTGCCATGCGTTCAATACTTGATCGGTTGAATCACGAAGACGTTCGACTACATCAACCGCGTTACTTAACGCTTTCGCTTTCGGTCTACGAGGGTACGTGGACACACTCTCTCCGCTCGTTGCTATGCTTCTCCTAGATAGATCTTGCGTGATCGTAGGATTTTTTTTGAAATACTGCGTTCCCCAACAGTGGCATTCGAGCCAGGCCTATGCGTAGATGTTATATGCACGAGTAGAACACAAAGAGTTGTGGGCGATGATAATCATACTACTTACCAGCATGTCATACTTTGATTCAGCGGTATTGTTGGATGAAGCGGCCCAGACCGGCATTACATGACCGCGTTCATGAGACAGGTTCTACCGCCGTGCTTCGCACACATGTGGCTAGTGGGTGTCTGTTTCTCCAACTTTAGTTGAATCGAGTGTGACTACGCCCGGTCCTTGTTGAAGGTTAAAACATCACACTTGATGAAAAATCGTTGTGGTTTTTGATGCGTAGGTAAGAACAGTTCTTGCTAAGCCCGTAGCAGCCACGTAAAATTTGCAACAACAAAGTAGAGGACGTCTAGCTTGTTTTTGCAGGGCATGTTGTGATGTGATATGGTCAAGACGTGATTATATATAACTTGTTGTATGAGATGATCATGTTTTGTAACAGTTATCGGCAACTGGCAGGAGCCATATGGTTGTCGCTTTATTGTATGAAATGCAATCACCATGTAATTGCTTTACTTTATCACTAAGCGGTAGCGATAGTCGTAGAAGCAATAGTTGGCGAGACGACAACGATGCTTCGATGGTGATCAAGGTGTCAAGCCGGTGATGATGGTGATCACGATGGTGCCTTGGAGATGGAGATCAAAGGCACAAGATGATGATGGCCATATCATATCACTTATTTGATTGCATCTGATGTTTATCCTTTATGCATCTTAGTTGCTTAGTACGATGGTAGCATTATAAGATGATCTATCACTAAAATTTCAAGGTACAAGTGTTCTCCCTGAGTATGCACCGTTGCTACAGTTCGTCGTGCCAAGACACCACGTGATGATCGGGTGTGATAAGCTCTACGTTCACATACAACAGGTGCAAGCCAGTTTTGCACACGCAGAATACTTGGGTTAAACTTGATGAGCCTAGCATATGCAGATATAGCCTTGGAACACCGAGACCGAAAGGTCGAACATGAATCATATAGTAGATATGATCAACATAGTGATGTTCACCATTGAAAGCTACTCCATCTCACGTAATGATCGGACATGGTTTAGTTGATATGGATCATGTGATCATTTAGATGACTAGAGGGGTGTCTATCTAAGTGGGAGTTCTTAAGTAATATGATTAATTGAACTTAAATTTATCATGAACTTAGTCCTGATAGTATTTGCATATCTATGTTGTAGATCAATTGATCGCGTATAGCTTCCCCGTTTTATTTATGATATGTTACTAGAGAAAAACTATGTTGAAAGATGATAGTAGCAATGATGCGGACTAGCTCCATGATCTGAGGGTTATCCTCATTGCTGCATAGAAGAATTATGTCCTTGATGCACCGCTAGGTGACGGACCTATTGCAGGAGCAGATGCAGACGTTATGAACGTTTGGCAAGCTCGGTATGATGACTACTTGATAGTTTAGTGCGCCATGCTTTACGGCTTAGAACCAGGACTTCAAAAATGTTTTGAACGCCATGGAGCATATAAGATGTTCCAAGAGCTGAAATTGGTATTTCAGACTCATGCCCGAGTTGAGAGGTATGAGACCTCTGACAAGTACTTTGCCTACATGATGGAGAATAGCTCAACTAGTGAGCATGTGCTCAAATTATTTGAGTACTACAATCGCTTGAATCAAGTGGGAGTTAATCTTCTAGATAAAATAGTGATTGACAGAGTTCTCTAGTCACTATTGCCAAGTTACTGGAACTTCGTTATGAACTATAATATGCAAGGGATGACGAAAACGATTCCCGAGCTCTTGGTGATGCTGAAATCAACGAAGGTAGAAATTAAGAAAAGCATCAAATGTTGATGGTTGACAAGACCACTAGTTTCAAGTAAAAGGGCAAGGAAAATAAAGGGAACTTCAAGAAGAATGGCAAGCAAGCTGTCACTCCCATGAAGAAGCCCAAAGCTAGACCCAAGCCTGAAACCGAGTGCTTCTACTGCGAAGGAAATGGTCACTGGAAGCGGAACTGCCCCAAATACTTGGCGGATAAGAAGGATGGCAAAGTGAACAAAAGTATATATGATATACATGTTATTGATGTGTACTTTACTAGTGTTAATAGTAGCCCCTAGGTATTTGATACTAGTTCAGTTGCTATGATTAGTAACTCAAAACAGGAGTTACAAAATGAACAAAGACTAGTTGAGGGCAGGGTGACGATGTGTGTTGGAAGTGATTCCATGGTTGATAAGATCACCATCGCACACTCCCTTTACCTTCAGTATTAGTATTGAACCTAAAATAAATGTTATTTGGTGTTTGCGTTGAGCATAATATGATTGAATCATGTTTATTGCAATACGGTTATTCATTTAAGTCAAAGAATAATTGTTATTCTGTTTACATGGATAATACCTTCCAAGGTCATACACCCAAGGTGAATGGTTTACTGAATCTCGATCGTAGTGATACACATATTCATAATATTGATGCCAAAAGATGCAAAGTTGATAATGATAGTGCAACATATTTTTGGCACTGCCGTTTAGGTCATATTGGTGTACAGCGGATGAAGAAACTCCATGCTGATGGGCTTTTGGAATCACTTGATTATGAATCACTTGATGCTTGGGAACCATGCCTCATGGGAAAGATGACTAAGACTCCGTTCTCCGGAACAATGGAGCGAGCAACTGACTTATTGGAAATAATACATACTGATGTATGCGATCCGATGAGTGTTGAGACTCACGGTGGGTATCGTTATTTTCTGACCTTCACAGATGATTTGAGCAGATATGGGTATATCTACTTAATGAAACACAAGTCTAAAACATTTGAAAAGTTCAAAGAATTTCAGAGTGAAGTGGAGGATCATCGTAACAAGAAAATAAAGTTTCTATGAACTGATTGCGGAGACGAAATATTTGAGTTACGAGTTTGGCCTTCAGTTGAAACAATGTCAAATAGTTTCTCAACTCACGCCACCTGGAACACCATAGCGTAAATGGTGTGTCCGAACGTCGTAACCATACTTTATTAGATATGGTGCGATCTATGATGTCTCTTACCGATTTACGACTATCGTTTTGGAGTTATGCATTAGAGACAGATGCATTCATGTTAAATAGGGCATCGTCTAAAAATCCGTTGAGATGACACCGTATGAACCGTGGTTTAGCAAGAAACCTAAGCTGTCGTTTCTTAAAGTTTGGGGTTGGGATGCTTATGTGAAAAAAGTTTTAGCCCGATAAGCTCAAACCCAAATCGTAGAAGTCCGTCTTCATAGGATACCCAAAAGAAATTGTTGGGTACACCTTCTATCACATATCCGAAGGCAAGATCTTTGTTGCTAAGAGTGGATCCTTTCTAGGAAGGAGTTTCTCTCGAAAGAAGTGAGTGGGAGGAAAGTAGAACTAAATGAGGTAATTGTACCTTCTCCCGAATTGGAAAGTAGTTCACCACAAAAATTAGTTCCAGTGATGCCTACACCAATTAGTGAGGAAGTTAATGATGATGATCATGAAACTTCAGATCAAGTTACTATCGAACATCATAGGTCAACCAGAGTACATTCCACACCAGAGTGGTACGGTAATCTTCTTCTGGAAGTCATGTTACTAGACCATGACGAATCTACAAACTATGAGGAAGCGATGATGAGCCCAGATTCCGGGAAATGGCTTAAGGCCATGAAATCTGAGATGGGATCCGTATATGAGAACAAAGTATGGACTTTGATTGACTTGCCCGATGATCGGTGAGCCATTTAGAATAAATGGATCTTCAAGAGGAAGACAGAAGCTGATAGTAGTGTTACTATCTACAAAGATCGATGTTGCAAAAGGTTTTCGACAAGTTCAAGGTGTTGAACACGATGAGATTTTCTCACTCGTATCGATGCTTAAAAGTCTGTCTGAATCATGTTAGCAGTTGCCGCATTTTATGAAATCTGGCAAATGGATATCAAAACTACATTCCTTAATGGATTTATTAAAGAAAAGTTGTATATGATGCAACCAGAAAGTTTTGTCAATCCTAAAGGTGCTAACAAAGTGTGCAAGCTCCAGCGATCCATCTATGGACTGGTGCAAGCATCTCGGAGTTGGAATATACACTTCGATAAGTTGATCAAAGCATATAGTTTTATACAAACTTGTGGTGAAGACTCTATTTACAAGAAAGTGAGTGGGAGCACTACAACCTTTATGATAAGTATATGTGAATGGCATATTGTTGATCGGAAATGATGTAGAATTTTCTGGAAAGCATAAAGGAGTGTTTGAAAGGAGTTTTTCAAAGAAAGACCTCGGTAAAGCTGCTTACATATTGAGCATCAAGATCTATAGATATAGATTGAGATGATTGATAAGTTTTTTCAATGAGTACATACCTTCACAAGATTTTGAAGGATTTCAAAATGGATCAGCCAAAGAAGGAGTTCTTGCCTGTGTTGGAAGGTGTGAAGTTGAGTAAAGACTCAAAAACCCGACCACGGCAGAAAATAGAAAGAGAATGAAAATTCATTCCCTATGCCTCAGTCATAGGTTCTATAAAGTATGCTATACTGTGTACGAGACCTATTGTATACCTTAGCATGATTTTGGCAAGGGAGTACAATAGTGATCTAGGAGTAGATCACTGGACAGCGGTCAAAATTATCCTTAGAGGACTAAGGAAATATTTCTCGGTTATGGCGGTGATAAAAGAGTTCGTCGTAAAGAGTTACGTCGATGCAAGCTTTTGACACCGATCTAGATGACTCTAAGTCTCGATCTATATACATATTGAAAGTGGGAGCAATTACCTAGAGTAGCTCCATGCAGAGTACTGTAGACATAGAAATTTGCAAAATACATACGAATTTGAATGTTGCAGACCCGTAGACTAAACTTCTCTCACAAGCAAAACATGATCACTCTTTGGGTATAAATCACATAGAGATGTGAACAAGATTATTGACTCTAGTAAACCCTTTGGGTATTAGTCACATGAAGATGTGAACTAGTCACATAAAGATGTGAACTATCGGTGTGAAATCACATGAGGATGTGAACTAGATTACTGACTCTAGTGCAAGTGGGAGACTGAAGGAAATATGCCCTAGAGGCAATAATAAAGTTGTTATTTATATTTCCTTATATCATGATAAATTTTTATTATTCATGCTAGAATTGTATTAACCGGAAACTTAGTATATGTGTGAATGCATAGACAAACAGAGTGTCCCTAGTATGCCTCTACTTGACTAGCTCGTTAATCAAAGATGGTTAAGTTTCCTAGCCATAGACATGTGTTGTCATTTGATGAACGGGATCACATCATTAGATAATGATGTGATGGACTAGACCCATCTGTTAGCTTAGCACCATGATAAATGGTTACGTCGATGCAAGCTTTGACACTGATCCGAACGATTATAAATCGCAAACCGGATACGTGTTTTTATTAAACGGTGGAGCTGTCAGTTGGTGCAGTTCTAAACAAAGCATCATAGCGGGATCTACATGTGAGGCGGAGTACATAGCTGCTTCGGAAGCAGCAAATGAAGGAGCCTGGATGAAGGAGTTCATATCCAATCTAGGTGTCATACCTAGTGCATCGGGTCCAATGAAAATCTTTTGTGACAATACTGGTGCAATTGCTTTAGCAAAGGAATCCAGATTTCACAAGAGAACCAAGCACATCAAGAGACGCTTCAACTCCATCCGGGATCAAGTCCAGGTGGGAGACCTAGAGATTTGCAAGATACATACGGATCTGAATGTTGCAGACCCGTTGACTAAGCCTCTTCCATGGGCAAAACATGATCAGCACAAAGGCTCCATGGGTGTTAGAATCATTACTGTGTAATCAAGATTATTGACTCTAGTGCAAGTGGGAGACTGAAGGAAATATGCCCTAGAGGCAATAATAAAGTTATTATTTATTTCCTTATATCATGATAAATGTTTATTATTCATGCTAGAATTGTATTAACCGGAAACATGATACATGTGTGAATACATAGACAAAACAAAGTGTCACTAGTATGCCTCTACTCGACTACCTTGTTGAATCAAAGATGGTTATGTTTCCTAACCATAGACAAAGAGTTGTCATTTGATTAACGGGATCACATCATTAGGAGAATGATGTGATTGACTTGACCCATTCCGTTAGCTTAGCACTTGATCGTTTAGTCTGTTGCTATTGCTTTCTTCATGACTTATACATGTTCCTATGCCTATGAGATTATGCAACTCCTGTTTACCGGAGGAACACTTTGTGTGCTACCAAACGTCACAACATAACTTGGTGATTATAAAGGTGCTCTACAGGTGTCTCCGAAGGTACTTGTTGGGTTGGCGTATTTCAAGATTAGGATTTGTCACTTCGATTGTCGGAGAGGTATCTCTAGGCCCACTCAGTAATACACATCACTTAAGCATTGCAACTAATGAGTTAGTTGCGGGATGATGTATTACGGAACGAGTAAAGAGACTTACCGGTAACGAGATTGAACTAGGTATTGAGATACCGACGATCGAATCTTGGGCAAGTAACATACCGATGACAAAGGGAACAACGTATGTTGGTATGCGGTTTGACCGATAAAGATCTTCGTAGAATATGTAGGATCCAGGTTCCGCTATTGGTTATTGACCGGAGACGTGTCTCGGTCATGTCTACATAGTTCTCGAACCCGTAGGGTCCGCACGCTTAAAGTTCGATGACGGTTATATTATGAGTTTATGTGTTTTGATGTACCGAAGGTAGTTTGGAGTCCCGGATGTGATCATGGACATGACGAGGAGTCTCGAAATGGTCGAGACATGAAGATTCATATATTGGACGACTATATTCGGACATCGGAATGGTTCCAGGGCTTATCGGATATATACCGGAGTACCGGGGGGTTACCGGAACCCCCTGGAGGTTAATGGGCCTCATGGGCCCAATTGGTGGAAGAGGAGAGGCAGGCCAAGGGGCAGCCGTGCGCCCCTCCCCTCCCAAGTCCGAATTGGACTAGGAAGGGGGGCGACGCCCCCCCTTCCTTTCTCTCTCTTTCTCCTTCCCTCTCCTCTCCTACTCCAACATGGAAAGGGGGGAGTCCTACTCCTGATGGGAGTAGGACTCCTCATGGGGCGCGCCAAGGGTGGCCGGCCCCCTCCCCCTCCTCTACTCCTTTATATACGGGGAGGGAGGCACCCCCTAGAGACACAACAATTGATCTCTTGGATCTCTTAGCTGTGTGCGGTGCTCCCCTCCACCATAATCCACCTCGGTCATATCATAGCAGTGCTTAGGTGAAGCCCTGTGTCGGTAGAACATCATCATCTTCACCACGCCATCGTGCTGACGGAACTCTCCCTCAAAGCTCGGCTGGATCGGAGTTCGAGGGACGTCATCGAGTTGAATGTGTGCAGAACTTGGAGGTGCCGTGCTTTCGGTGCTTGATCGGTCGGATCGTGAAGACATACGACTACATCAACCGCGTTGTGCTAACGCTTCCGCTTTCGGTGTACGAGGGTACGTGGACACACTCTCCCCTCTCGTTGCTATGCATCACCATGATCTTGCATGTGCATAGGATTTTTTTTGAAATTACTACGTTCCCCAACACTAATGACTGAGAAATTTGAGATGTCTATGATGGGAGACTTGAAGTTCTTTCTTGGCTTTGAAGTCAAGCAAAGAAGAGAAGGAACATTCATCAATCAAGCCAAGTATACCCAAGACATGCTCAAGAGATTCAAGCTAGAAGATGTCAAGCCCGTCAAGTTTCCCATGCCCACCAAATGCAAGCTTGACAGTGACCCCAATGGTAAAGCGGTGGATCAAAAGGTATATCGCTCCATGATTGGATCCTTGCTTTACCTTTGTGCATCTAGACCGGATATCATGTTGAGCGTGGGAATTTGTGCATGGTTTCATGCCGCACCTAAGGAAAGCCATTTTGTGGCGGTCAAGTGAATCTTTCGATATTTGGCTGATACCTCGAACTTTGGCTTATGGTACCCCAAAGGAGCAAGCTTTGATCTCATGGGTTACTCAGACTCGAATTGGGCGGGAGATTGTGTGGAGAGGAAGTCAACTTCCAAAGGGTGCCAATTCCTTGGTCGCTCTTTGGTGAGTTGGTCCTCAAAGAAGCAAAATTGTGTGTATCTCTCCTCCATCGAGGCCGAGTATGTAGTGGCCGCAACTTGTTGTGCATAATTGCTATGGATGAGGCAAACTTTAAAGGATTACAGTGTCACTTGTGACAAAGTGCCTCTTCTATGTGACAATGAAAGTGCTATCAAGATTTCCCACAATCTGGTGCAACATAGCAAGGTGAAGCATATTGACATTCATCATTATTTCATTCGGGGTCACATCAAGCATGGAGATATTGATATCATCTACATCAACACTCAAGATCAACTAGCAGATATTTTCACCAAGCCTCTAGATGAAGCAAGATTTCACGAGTTAAGGCATGAGCTAAATATCATTGATTCGAGCAATGTGGCTTGAATCTAGGCACATCCCACCGCACTCATCATTCTATCTTGTTCTAGATGTAGGCATGGACATAGGGGGAGTGTTGTTCTCTCAATGAACTCTTCCTCCCCCATTATGCATAAATCGATCAAGTCTTTCACATTAGCCATTTTTTGGTACTTGTGCTTCAAAGATGAGTTTGGGTCATGGGCCCAAGGTTAAAATATTCGTGGTGCCATGCCAATTGACTCAAACATAGGTGGCTTCAGCCACCTCCCTCTCCTCGTGTTGACTATTTGTTGTATCTAGTCTTGAGTACTTTGTGTGTGTTCTGAGACACTTCTTGTATGCTTCTCCATTCTCTTGTTTTTGTGCTTGGGGTGTCTCTTCCATTTGTTGTTGTTCCTTGTCGTGTCTCTCTCAAGTTTTTCATTGATATTCTCTTTTGCATAAGCCAACCTTTTTCCTCCTTGTTCCTACCTGTTTTTGCCTACGCGGTACTACCGCAGAGCCAGGGCAGTACTACTGCCTTACTCCCCGGTACTACCCGGCCTCCTGCCTTGGAGTAGTACTAGGGCAATACTATTGCTCCCAGAGCGGTACTACTGCTTAGTGAGTGGGAGTGGGGTGATGAGTCGGGGCAGGGGGAGTTTTATCTCCGCCATACCCATTCACTCTCACCTCCTCTCCCATCTCTCTCTCAGGCAACAAACAAGCAGCGGAGGGCCGCCGCTTCCGGGCCGTCTTCTGTGTTTTCGTCCGGTGGGATTGATCCCCACCCTCTCCTCTTGCCATGGAGGCCGGTATTGCTCCCATTCTTTGTTGGTTCTAGTTTTTGGGCAATATTCATTGCATTCGTCAAGTTTTGGCCAAATCAGGGCATGAGTAGGGCGTAGAAGACTGGTAGAGTAGGTAGATTGAAGGTTTAACCGCGGAAATTTGAATTTGGCACCTCTGGTACTACCGGATCTCTGCGTGGAAGTGTTCAGCCCCATTGACTTCCGCCTCAAGCGGTACTACGGCCCCTCCGAAGCGGTACTACCACTGGGAGGTGCGGTACTACTGCTTCGAGCTGCCAACTTCCAGTTTTTCCCGTTCCACCTTCACTCTTGTGTATCTCCTTTTCTTTGGCTTATGCAATTTGTTTACTCCTGTGTTCATTCGTGCTTTTTTATGTGTGCTCTAGGTGGTAGTAGTTCTGGGCATCAGGCTCGTCGCAAGAATCTCGCTCGTACCGGTGGCTCCAAGCGCTACTGTTCTGCTGATGTGCCAGTGAGTGGCACCATTCCAGAGAGTGGCTCCAGTGAGCAGCCAAGACAGATAGTCAAAGTTATTGCTTCCAAGAACAAGGGGCCCAAGGGTGCTCATCAGATGCCAGCTCAGGAGTTCTGTTTGGCGCGTAAGCACAATCCATACCGGGAGCCTCAAGATCCTTCGCTTGTTCATCGTAAGTTTTGGAACATGTTTCAGCAGTCTATCGTCCATGATGTGTTGAAGGTAAACAAGAATCTGTATGTGAAAGTCAATTCAGTTGATCTCACTCACATGGAGAGGGACTTGCCTTACTTTGGGGCTACACTTTAGAGGTGCGACGAGCTAGATATCAAGAGGATCATCTCTTTCAACAAGGATTTTTATGCGGAGCTTGTGGCCCAATTCTATGGCACAGTGCATTTTGGGCATGATGAAGACAGGACTGTCACCTGGATGACCAATGGTCAGCGTCTGTCTGCTACATGGAAGAGCGTTATGGAGAGTTTGTCTTATGATGATCAGGGCGCCCAAACCCCAATTGGGTTTCGCCCTCACCGGGAGCTGCTGCTACTCACAAGGAGGCTATGTGGCCTTTCTCTACCAGGAAGGTGTCTGAGATTGGGCACGTCTCCTATGAGCTCTGCCCCTTTCTGGACATCTTGCATCAGATCTTTAGGAACACTCTGTTTCCTTGCGTTGGCAACTAGGATACGGTTCATTCCTATTTGGTGGACCTTCTTCTCTTCTGTCAGAAGCAGCATGGCTCTCAGGTGGTGTTGGATGTGTCTCATGCCATGTGGTCAGAACTTCGCTCTGCAGTCTTGGAGCGCAAGTGCATCATCTATGGCCCCTACCTGATGCAACTTATTGAGGAGACATGGGCGTCTTCGATTTCGGATGAGGAGCTTAACATTGGAGACTTAGTGTCTCGTGATGTTGTTTAGCTAAGGCAGAAAGAGAAATGGGGGACGATTGCTCCGGCTCCTCTAGAGCGTGACATTGTCAGGTCTGAGGATGATGATGAGTAGGACTATGAGCCGTCTGAGGAGCCATCTTGGGCTAAGAAGCTAAAACAGAAGATGAAGAAGCTTTTCTGCCTTTAGGCAAAGGGTCAGTACACAAGGCTCACGTGGATGCAAAGAAGGCCCGTTGTCGTGACAAGGACATCATGAGGCAAGTTTTCCTCACCGTTTCAAATGGCTCCGAGGAAAAGATCACTAACGAGGAGTCGTGGGTTAGAGTGCACTGCCCGTGGACCGATTTTGATGAGGATACTAGAGGCCCTACACCTGCTGCAGAGGAGTCTGAGGAGGAGGAGCATGATTGGTGATGTCTTGGAGTATTGCTACCACCTTCATTCTTAGGTGTACTCTCTACCCTTTTGGTGTCTCGATGCCAAAGGGGGAGAGAGTTTAGGGATTTGCAGTGTGTCGTGAGTCAAGTGTGCGTTTCTCTTATTTGTCGTTGCTTTCCTCGCTCGAACTCTTTCGTTTGCTTTGGTTTGTGGTTGTCCTTTGTGTTCGAGACCATATGGTGTGAGACATATGAGCTATCCTGTATCTATCTATTTACGTCAAATACTTTATGTTATTAATTGCATGTGAGATTTATCTTATGATTATGCTCTTATACGTATGCTCACATGATATTACTTGCCTGCTATCATCTTATTATGTTTGTGCTAGTATTGCTTGGTCTATAAAATATAGGGGAAATGTGGATCCTATATGTGTACTTTGCATTCCAAAGCATATCTAAAGTAGTGCACACATCTAGGAGGAGCCCGTCTATATTTTGTAGATTGTGGGTTTGCACACCACCTTGCTATATCCTTTGTGCAAATCCCGCGTTGTCATCAATCCACCAAAAAGGGGGAGATTGTTAGGGCATATTTCTCCCTAAGTGGCTTTGGTGATTGATGACAATGTGTTCGCGGACTAATCGTGTGCATTGAGCATTTCAGACTTTCAAGCATATGGCACAAGACGATTCGTGCCCCTCGGAGTTTCAAGTAAAGACGGTTTTCTTTCCTGCGGCTCTTTTTTGGTGGACTTGAGTCATAGGGAAAACCGTACTATCAAGAGGGGGTCCGCCTCGGAAAGGTTTCAGTGGAATCAACACGTACACACTCATATTGCACCCATCATCACTTTCCGCCTCTTTGGAGTTGTCCATCTCATGTGCTGAAGAAGTAGTGGAGTGTTGCAAGCGGTAGTACTGCGGGCAGCAGCGGTAGTCCGCTTATAAGCGGTAGTACTACTGCTAGTCCCGCTCGTACTACCGCTCATGGTTGGGACCTCGATTTTTCGTGTCGGGTTTTATGGTAGTGCCTTTGGGTCTCTACCGTGCTACCTGTTTGCCCCTAGAGAACAAGCGGAAGTAGGAGCGGTAGTAGAGGCGGTAGTACCGCCTATAGGCAGTAGTACCACTCCTACCATAGCTGCTACTACCGCCCGTTCCTCCGTTCTCCCCCGTTTCCTTCACTCTCTTATGCTTCCTGTAGGAAGCGGTAGTACCGCTTGGTTGCGGACTGTGTAGTGCATAACGGTTGGATTTGTTCCCCACTATAAAAAAGGGGTCTTCTTCCTCAAGAGGATTCACCTCTTCCCCCCAAAATTCATTGTTGCTCCAAAGCTTATTTTCGCCCGATATCTCCCTCTCTAGCCAATCAAACTTGTTGATTTTCTAGGAATTGGTTGAGAAAACCCTGATCTACACTTCCACTAAGAGAAATTTGATTCCCCCCACTAATCCCTTGCAGATCTTGTTACTTTTGGATGTTTGAGCACTCTAGACGGTTGAGATCACCTCGGAGCCACATTCCATTGTGGTGAAGCTTCATGGTGTTGTTGGGAGCCTCCAATTAATTTGTGGAGATTGCACCAACCTTGTTTGTAAAGATCGGTCACCGCCTTCAAGGGCACCATTAGTGGAATCACGACATCTCGCATTGTGTGAGGACGTGGGGAGAATACGGTGGCCCTAGTGGCTTCTTGGGGAGCATTGTGCCTCTACACCGCTCCAACGGAGACGTACTTCCCCTCAAAGGGAAGGAATTTCGGTAACACATCATCGTCTCCACCGGCTCCACTTGTGGTTATTTCTTACCTTTACTTTGTGCAAGCTTTACTTGTGTTGTATATCTTGCTTGCTCTTGTTGTTGTTATTGTTAGCATCATATAGGTTGCTCACCTAGTCGCATATCTAGCTACCTATTTGTTGTTAACCCTAATTTGTTAAGAAAAGTTAAAAATTGGTTAGTTGTCTATTCACTCCCTCCACCTCTAGTCAACCATATCGATCCTTTCATCAGCCGAATTAAGGTGTGTTGCACGACGCATAAAGATATGATGTGCGACACATGAAGCTTTGTTGCGCTGCCCGCCGCTTACGTGAAGTTATGTTGTGCGGCGCGTAAAGGTGTATTGCATGACGAAGCACAAGCACACCATCGAACAGGGAGCATAAGTATGATGATGTGGGAAGCACAAGTTTGTTATATTTGGTAGCATAAGTTACATCCGAAAGTAATTTGTCCAAACTTATCAACACGAAATCTAGTTTCAAATATCTCAACACTAGGATGGCTTAGTATCCCAAAACATTAATTAGAAGTTGATCTTGGTCGAGAGGGAGTCAAGTCATCTACCCACTGTAAGCAGATGGATCTCCTTGCTTCCCACCTACACAAAACCAGACACAAGCCAGAGCCAGAGGAGCCAAGAGGAAGCATACGGCGGGAAGGAGACAGTTAGGCCAACCGTTTTCCCCCCTTCGTTCACCCCTCCACTCTTGGCGCCAAAGCAAAGCTGTTCGATTATTGGTCACCATCTCAAACCCAACTCGCCTCTTCCCTCCCACCCATTTATCCCTCGAGGCGCGAAGCCAACCATGCCAATGCCCCTCGTCCCCACCACCGACCACCAATGCCGGCCGCTTCGTCGTCGGCCGCGGCAACGCCGGCAATCAGCCGCGGCGGCGGTCGGGTCTCCGCTTTCACCATGCGCGCGGTGGCACGCATGTCGAGGGCGCGCTGGTTCATCTTCCTGAGGCGGGTATACCAGTACCAGAACGGCCCGAGGTCCGACCTGGGCTCCAACCCTTTCAACTCGTCCGGCTGGCTCGCTCTCGAGCTCGGCGTGATCGTCGCGCAGATGGTCATCACCACCACCGTCGTGGCCACCTCCCCAAAGGAACGCCCCGCGTGGCCGCTTCGGCTCTGGGTCTGCGCGTACAACGTCGGCAACGTGCTCAGCCTCCCACTCCTCTACTGGCGCCACCGACATTCATCGGCCACCGGACGAGGCGACGACCCCGAGATGCACGGTGCCGGTGACGCTCTAAGGTTCAAGCTTGATACCTTAATGTTGTGCGGAACGTGCAAATTTAACATTACATGCTTAAGTTTCTTGACGAAATTCTTTGTGTACTAATTTCAGGAACAGCTCGTATCTGATGAACAAGGCTCGGGCGTTCCTGGAGCTCTTCTTCGCGATGTGGTTTGTGATGGGCAACGTGTGGGTGTTCGACGCGCGGCTCGGGTCGTTCCACCGCGCCCCGCGGCTGTACGCGCTCTGCATCGGCCTGCTCGCGTGGAACGCCGTCGTCTACTCGCTCCCCTTCCTCCTCTTCCTCCTGCTCTGCTGCTTCGTCCCGGTCGTCGGGTACGCGCTCGGGTACAACATGAACTCGGCCTCGGTCGGCCGAGGCGCCTCCGACGAGCAGCTGGACGCGCTGCCGCGGTGGCGGTTCAAGGAGCCCGACGTGCCGAGAGACCGCGAGAAGGACGATCAAGTAAGTACTTGCCGATTTCACCCGCATTTCTCTGCATATTTTCAGGCACAGGTCCTGGTCTGGATAAGTACAAGCAAAGATAGCAGCATTTTCTTTTAGGTGAGGTCAGAAAATGGAGTACCAAAGAGGACAGCAAGGATTCACCAAACATTGGCGACCTAAACTTATAAACGTGCGCGAGCAACTCGAGCATGATCCCTTTTTGGGCGATACTAAGATAAGAAGCACTAACTTTGCCTTTTGGGACGGTGCCTAAGCTCACAAGCATCTCCTTGCAATTTAGCAACATGGCAAAACATGGCCTGTCCCTTTTCTCTCTCAATGAAACATGAACTAGTCCTAACTAGTTATGGTGAACATTTGGCACGAGTGTTTAGTTCATACATGGTTGAAAATATTGTGTAATCAACTTGTTTCAATTCACAACAAAAGATAGTCTTTTTCTCTTTGTAATTGTTTCGCGTGTAAACGCAGGAGTGCTGCATATGCCTGGCGCAGTACAGGGAGAAAGAGGAGGTGAGGCAGCTGCCCTGCACACACATGTTCCACCTGAAATGCGTGGACAGGTGGCTGAGGATCATCTCCTCTTGCCCTCTCTGCAAGCAAGAGCTCAGCTGACCGATGGCTGCACATATACGGCGCAACGGTGATTGATCAGTGGAGCTTGCATTCTAAGCCAGAGATGCGTCGATCGGATGGCGCGGCGCGCTCCGACGCATGCAGCGCACCTCACTGACCTCTTTCGCCAACCCTCTACTAACCTAGACACTGACCAGCGATGGAGACACCTATGTTGCAGCTCGGGATAGATTAATTTACCAGCTTGGGCAGGTGGGAAATGTGTAAAGAAATTGTTGTATCCATGAGCAGGCGGCCTACGATGCAAGTACCGTTTGTTCTCCCGTTAGCTCATCAATTGTACCATGCCAACAGCCAAGAACTGCTAGATGCTGTTGTTCTTGCGTTGGCACATCTCAACAATTACAAGAACACAGATGGACACAAAAACAAGGGGAAATAAGAAATAAATCACTGCAATTCTTTTATCAATAATCTCATAGCAAATACATGTGTATATGTATAAGCTCTGTTTTTTTTTTTAGCAAAATGTGTACACCCTCTTCAAAACATAATTAATAAATACCGAGGATACACTTAGCCCGACAAAGTGCCTGCTAAGAGCATCTCCAACAACCTTTATATATTGGATCGCTAAAGATTGATGATAGAAAGAGAAGAGAGAAGGTTTAGCAATCCAATATGTGTTTTGCTTTGGTAGCCTTTGTATATTGGATTGCTATATTTGCACAAAACACACAATGACATATGAGGATAATTTATCATAGACGCATCACACACTAGCATACGTACATTTATACATATACTAGCACAACTCTCATACACGTACACACGCACACACGTGTACACGTACACGTACACCTACACACGCACACACTAGTACGCGTACAACACACAGACACACAATACACATGCACAACACACACGTACACACACGTGCATGAAAAAAACACACATACACACCACACACACGTATACAACAGACACATAACATACTAGTACACGGGCCCATCTGTCAGATTTGCTAAGAGCAACTTTAGCCGCGCCCCTAATGGATCCCCCATAGCGACTTTTTCCACGCCAACGTCGAAAAAAAAATCCAGTCGCACCCTCAAGACACCGAAATCCGCCGGCTCGGCCTGTTTTTGGGCTCGGCGATCCCATGCCGAACCCAGCGCACTGGGGGCGCTCGGGGGCTCCAGCAAAAGGGAAAAATACACATGGGTCACACTGTGAGGCGAAAAGTCAAGACAATCGTCCAGATTCGCCCCCACCCCCGCGCGCTCGGCCGCCACCCTGCCGATCCTGGCGCCGCCCACGGCCCACCACCGCTTGATAGGCCTTCCCCGCCAGAAAAGAGAGAAGGTTTCACCGCGGCAACCTCTCCACCACCTTCCTGGGTGAGTTTCCCAGCGCTCCGGCCGCGCGGGGCGGGATACCGGCGGCTGTGCGCCCACCATGTCCGCCAGGTGTTCGGCTATTTGTCTGCTTGGCGATGGACTCGGACGATGAGGAGGCGCTCACGGCGCTGCTAGAGGAGGAAGCCGATGCTGCCGTCCAGGACGAGGAGCATCTCATGGTCCTCACCGCCGTTGCCGGCCTGCTCGCGAGCAATGAAAAGCCGCGGCGAGGTGGCTCGGCGCCGGGCCGACTGAAAGCAAAGAACCAGCATCGCCTGGAAGGCTATTTGCATGCTCTACTTCGCCAACGCTCCACTGCACGGCGACAAAGTATTTCGGCGCCGTTATCGGATGAGCCGAGAGCTTTTCCTCAGGATTATGAATTCCATCCGGGAGTTCGACATCTACTTCAAGTGCAAGAAGGATTGCACCGGCAAATTTGGATTCACCTCAATCCAGAAGTGCACGACACCAATGAGGATGATTGCATACGGAGCTCCCGGTGATTCACTCGATGACTATGGGCACATGGCCGAGTCCACGACCATTGAGTGTTTCTACAAGTTGATGCAGAGCATCCCTCGTCCATCCACATGGACACTCCATCACCACCACAAGCACCGAGAGGACCAATGACAAGAGCTCGCGCACGCGCTATCGAGAACGAGGTTAACTCCTTCCTCTTCGAGCTCCGTTCAAATTCACATGAGAGTTGGGTCCTACCTCAAATGGAAGTGTTATGCACGCTTAGGTATCAAGAAGAAGTCCGTGAAGAGGCTGAAGGAAATATGCCCTAGAGGCAATAATAAAGTTGTTATTTATATTTCCTTATATCATGATAAATGTTTATTATTCATGCTAGAATTGTGTTGACCGGAAACTTAGTACATGTGTGAATACATACACAAATAGAGTGTCCCTAGTATGCCTCTACTTGACTAGCCCGTTAATCAAAGATGGTTAAGTTTCCTGACCATAGACATGCGTTGTCCTTTGATGAACGGGATCACATCATTAGGGAATGATGTGATGGACAATACCCATCTGTTAGCTTAGCATAAATGATTGTTTAGTTTTATTGCTCTTGCTTTCATCATGACTTATACATGTTCCTCTGACTATGAGATTATGCAACTCCCGAATACCGGAGGAACACCTTGTGTGCTATCAAACGTCACAACGTAACTGGGTGATTATAAAGATGCTCTACAGGTGTCTCCGATGGTGTTTGTTGAGTTGGCATAGATCGAGATTAGGATTTGTCACTCCATGTATCGAAGAGGTATCTCTTGGCCCTCTCGGTAATGCGCATCACTATAAGCCTTGCAAGCAATGTGACTAATGAGTTACTTACGGGATGATGCATTACGGAACGAGTAAAGATACTTGCCGGTAACGAGATTGAACTAGGTATGATGATATCGATGATCGAATCTCGGGCAAGTAACATACCGATGACAAAGGGAACTACGTATGTTGTTATGTGGTTTGACCGATAAAGATCTTCGTAGAATATGTAGGAGCCAATATGAGCATCCAGGTTCCGCTATTTGTTATTTACCATAGATTTGTCTCGGTCATGTCTACATAGTTCTCGAACCCGTAGGATCCACACGCTTAACGTTCGATGACGATTTGTATTATGAATTGTCTGATTTGATGACCGAAGTTTGTTCGGAGTCCCAGATGAGATTGTGGACATGGCGAGGAGTCTCAAAATAGTCGAGAAGTAAAGATCGATATATTGGAAGGCTATATTCGGACACAGGAATGGTTCCGAAGTGTTTCGGGTATTTTTCAGAGTACCGAGAGGTTACCGGAACCCCCCGAGGAAGTAGTGGACCTTAATGGGCTTTAGTGGAAAAAGGAGATAAGGGCCTCAAAGGGTGGCCGCCCCCCCCCCCATGGCTGGTCCAAATTGGACTAGGAGAGGGTGCCCCCCCTCTTTCCTTCTCCCCTCTTCCTCCTTCCCTCTCTCTCCCTCTTGGAAAACGAAGGGGACTCCAACAAGGATTAGGAATCCTAGTTGGACTCCCCTATGGCGCGCCTCCTCCCTGGCCACCGGCCTCCTCCTCCCTCCTTTATATACGAGCGGAGGGGCACCCCAATAGACACACCAAGTCTTCTCTTAGCCATGTGCATGCCCCCCTCCACAGTTACACACCTCAGTCATATCGTCGTAGTGCTTAGGCGAAGCTCTGCGCCGGTAACTTCATCATCACTATCGCCACGCCGTCGTACTGACGGAACTCTCCCTCGTTCTCAACTGGATAAAAAGCTCGAGGGACGTCATCGAGCTAAACGTGTGCTAAACACAGAGGTGCCATACGTTCGGTGCTAGGATCGGTTGGAAAAGAAGAAGAAAAATGATAGGACTTTGCATGCTTCTAGTGAACCTAAAGTAGAAAAACCTCCTGATAATGAAGTCTCTATTTCTGATGTTGAAACTCAACCTGGTAGTGAAAACTCACCTTCTGATAATGATAAAGTTAATGATGAGGTTCACGAAGATAGTCAACCAAATAATGAAGAACCAGATAATGATGTTGAGATAGAACCTGCAGTTGATCTTGATAACCCACAACCTAAAAATAAAAGGTATGATAAAAGAGAATTTGTTGCTAGAAAATATGGTAAAGAAAGAGAATCGTGGGTTCAAAAACCTATGCCCTTTCCACCAAAGTCAACTAAAAAGAAAGATGATGAAGAATTTGAACGCTTTGCTGAAATGTTGAGGCCAGTCTTTTTGCGTACTCGCTTGACTGATATTCTTACAATGCCCCCTTATGCAAAGTATATGAAAGACATCATCACCAATAAGAGAAAAATACTGAAAGCTGAAATCTTCACCATGCTAGCTAATTATACTTTTAAGGATGGAGTACCTAAAAAATTTGGAGATCCGGGAATACCAACTATTCCGTGCTCTATCAAAAGAAACTATGTGGAAACTGCTTTATGTGATTTAGGAGTTGGTGTTAGTGTTATGCATTTCTCTTTATATATGATGTCTACTACACAACTTTATTCTTGTAGACAAGTGTTGGGCCTCCAAGCGCGGAGTTTTATAGGACAGTAGAAATTTTCCCTCAAGTGAATGACCTAAGGTTTATCAATCCGTGAGAGGTGTGGGATGAAGATGGTCTCTCTCAAACGACCCTGCAACCAAATACAAGCAATTTCTTGTGTCCCCAACACACCCAATACAATGAAAAATTGTATAGGTGCACTAGTTCGGCGAAGAGATGGTGATAAAAGTGTAATGTGGATAGTACATATTGGTTTTTGTAATCTGAAATTATAAAAACAACAAGGTAACAAATAGTAAACGGGCACAAAAACGGTGTTGTAATGCTTAAAAATGAGGCCTAGGGTTCGTACTTTCGCTAGTGCAATTTCTCAACAGTGCTAACATAGTTGGATCATATGATTATCCCTCAAAGTGTAACGAATAATCACTCCCGAGTTCCTATTAGCGGAGAACAAAAGATAGGAATTGTCTGTTGGGTACGAAACCATCTCAAAGCTATTCTTTCCGTTCGATCTATCCTAGAGTTCGTACTAGAATAACGCAAGCTACTCTTTCTGATCGATCTAATCAAGAGTTCGTACTAAGATATCACCAAAGCAAATTCATATTCATAATACTCAATCCTCACAAAGAACAATAAAGAGACCCTGAAGTTTCCGTCGGAGAAAAACATGCATCAACCCCTATGCATAGATTACCCCAATATCACCGCGGGAATCCGCGAGTTTAATGCCATAACATATATCAAGTGAATCGATAAGATACCCCAATTGTCACCTCAAGTATTCATATTGCAAGATATAAATCATGTGTTCTCAAATCTAAATATTCAATCCGACAAGAAAAAACTTAAAAGGGTAAAGATTCAATCCATCACAACAAGGGTATAGAGGGGAGAAACATCGTATGATCCGACTATATTAACAAAGCCCACGATATAGATCACGAGAGGGAGAGATTAAACACATAGCTACTGGTACAAACCCTCAGCCCCTAGGGTGGACTACTCCCTCCTCATCGTGGTGGCCGTCGGGATGATGAAGATTGCTACCGGAGATGATTACCCCCTCCGGCAGGGTGCTGGAACGGGTCTAGATTGGTTTTCGATGGCTATGGAGCCCCGCGGCGGCGGAACTTTTGATCTAGGTTAAGCGCTGAGGGGTTTCGGAATATTTGGGAATTTATAGTGCAAAGAAGGGGTACGGGAGGCCACCGAGGTGGGCACAACCCACCTGGGCACGCTAGTTGGGCCTGGCGCCCCCTGGTGGGTTGTGCCCCCTCGGGGCACCCCCCCCAGGTGCAGCTCTAGCCCATTGGGTTCCTTCTGGTCCATAAAAAATCCACAAAAAGTTTCGCGGTGTTTGGACTTCGCTTGATATTGATTTTCTGCGATGTAAAAAACAAGCAAAAAACAACAACTGGCACTGGGCACTGGGTCAATAGGGTAGTCCCAAAAAGGGATATAAAGTTGCTATAAAATGATTGTAAAACATCCAAGAATGATAAAATAACAGCATGAATACTTCATAAATTATACATACATTGGAGACATATCAGCATCCCCAAGCTTAATTCCTACTCGTCCTCGAGTAGGTAAATGATAAAAGAAATAATTTATGAAGTGTGAATGCTAGCAAAGTGCATAAGTTTGATCAATGATAATTTCAATCACTTTTCCTAGAATCATAACATCAATTCTTTCTTATAAAACTTCTCATGTTATAGTGGCA